>NW_015622635.1:0-4689 GCF_000835495.1 Cladophialophora immunda | reverse complement strand
TTTTTCGGGAGGTCCAGAGAAGCATATGTCGTCCCCGCAAGCACCCGGCGAAAAAAATAGACGGGGTCTACTATCTCTATCTGGAACGCAATTCTACAGTAAGTTACACTAGTCGTGAGAGGATGAGAAAGCATTAAGCACCTTTTCTTTCACGCCCCCCGTCTTCCTCCTCCAATATTATACCGCTAGTAATATAGCGTCGGACCCTCGTCTAGCGCTTCCTCTTCTCGTTGCCTCAGGACTTCCAGATGCCCATCCAAGCAGAATGGGCCACGTTGCCAGACCCGTTTGGTCTCTCGAGTCTCATATAGGACCTTTCCGCTGTCCGATTGGCGGAGCAGCTCCGCCCGTTTCCGAAGAGCGGCGTGCGATTCGCTTTCGATCGACTCCGGCGTCTGCCGAGGTTCACTCAACTTCCGCGCGTCTGTAACGTTGAGAGTATCTGATTCGTTCTCGACGCGAAAATAGAGACCATGGTTGGTCGTTTCGAAGCTATCTGAATCCGGAAGGGGAGCCTGAAATAAGCACCGTCGTGGAAAATCGCTCATCAACTGTTTATTCTCTAAGACTCTCCAAAGTACCTCTAGTCGCTGCAGAGCAGGATTGTATGGGCGTGAATCCGTCCAATAGAACCTTGCTGCTAGGACCTCTAGTTCCGCCGTTTCCCCCGCCCAGCGAGTCACGTCAAGGCCACCCTGGAGGCCGTAATCAGCACAAATGGAAAAGTGGGACAGCTGAGGGCACCGGAATTTCTGCCGAATTTCGTCGTGGACAAGGTCTTCACAGTTGGAGATCTCAAGGACACGCAACTTTTGAAATTCCACATTGGCCTCGGGGAGACATAAGCCTTCCAATCGCGACAGAATCAGGTGGCGGAGATTTCGCGAGGCGAGAGACAGCCAATCAAGCTCTATGCTGATGTTGTGGATGTTCACAACCTGCAAGCAAGGGGGAGGTCGTGTCACTTGTATGAACTTAGGCCGTCCGGAACCGTTGGGATACCGGTAGCAAGGAGGTCCCTCTACGGATAACTCTTGTATTTGAGGAAGATCGTCCAAGGAGCATTGCTGACGCACGTTGAGACCGTCAGGAATGTTGAGGTGTAAAGCGGTCAGTGATCGTGGAAGCTTTATCGTATCGTCAGGCGGTTTGATTCTTGTAATGCTGGGAGCCGTGAGCGTTAAAGTCGCCAACGACAGCTGAGACAAGTACGGAGCAATCGAGGCCGAAGCGGACAGTGTCTGTAAATTACCGGCCTTGACACCTTCCCATTGCTTCCTAGATAGCGCGACATCTGCGGGAAGGCTAGGTCCGCCCCTTCTGGTTAGCTGACTGCTCCAGATAGGTTCCCCCCAGCCCAACTCACCTGAGTTCCTGGAGACCAGTCATCCTAGTGACGAATTCCCACACGCGCGCGAAGTCTTCCTTGTCAATCTCTCGGCGAAATGCCCGCGATAGTTCAGGGGCTGCCTCCACCACGTACAGCGAGAGCCTTTTGATGTCGGTGCGGTCAGCCAGGAGCCGTCTCAACAGCGCTTCACGTCTCGATAGGGCACTTGAGGGGTACTGAAACTTGTTGAAGTACGATGCTGGCATCAACGGCCAAGGGACCGTTCCCTGAGAGTTGGCGCTCAAGCGGCCCCAGAGAGGGCGGCAAGTCAGCATCAACGAGACAGAGTCCGGGGATTCGAGCTATGGTCGACGGTCAGTTATGCATCAGGGAATACGGAGCCTAGTCTCCCACCTCTCGATCAATGGCGAGTAAGATCTCGGCGGGAAGGTTGCACAGCCGAGATTCCCCGGAGGAAAATTGTCGACCTCGTTCTCCGGCACCGGCCACGTCGTTCGGTCCATTAGCGCTCTGCGGTGAGGTGGGAAGCACTTTGATGTACTCGTTCCGTTTTTGTGCCTCATTCCCGCCGGTGAGAGCAAACAGTGGGGGACAGGCACAGCTGGCGAGCGAGCGCTGTGAGGCGTCAACCATCTCCTCACACCGCTCCACCTGGCCGGTGACGAGGTCAATGGTCCACCAGTTGGCGGCCCGGGAGCAAACCACCATAAGACCTCGTTCGCTGATGTCCAGCACTCTAGTCACCTTCCCTAACCTGAGAACTTCTCCGTCTATGGAGCACAGGCCGTTCTGCAACCAAGGGAGGGATCTCTGTGGAGGGTCCAGGAGACGTTTCACGTTAACGCTATCTCTCACGCCGCTGAGCCACTCCGCGCCGAATAGGTACAACTCGCCACGACGGCTGAAGGCTACAAATACCAGATAACGTGCAGCTTTCAAGTTCAATATACGAGCGTAGCAGATGCTCTGACGAGGACCGGAATAGTATAGTCTGTCAAATTCGCTAAATTCGAAAAAAGTTATACACGAGATCGTCCGAGGTGGCGTTGACCTGAGGTCGCCCACGGCCAGTTGCGTCTCGGAACAGGCGACAAGGTAGTGTTCGAATCGGGACAAGTGGACGACGCGGTCATCAAAGAGTTTTTTCTCCCAATGGACGACCGCACCAAGTGACCGCCAAGTCCAAGCGATAACAGTCCCCCTCTGCGTCCCCTGATAGAAGTGATTGTCGTGTAATGCGAGGGTGCTGGGCTGAATCCGATCGACACCGTGAAAAACAACGATAGGCCTGGAGTTACCAAGTTGCCATATCCGCAGTTTTCCATCCCGATGTCGAGAAGCTAGCGACTTCCTTGGATTCTTGTCAGTGTCCGGCTTTTCAGGGACTGAGTGGTTGATCGACTTAACTGGCATATAGCGACTGTCACAACTGGGGAGCTGTCTCCCTCGTCGTAGTAGACACCGTAAGGAGTCGAAGGATTTGGGAGAGCCGCCATCGGGTCTGAGTGTTGGTGAGACGAGGCTAGAAAACAAGGCTCGTACGTTGAACTTTGAACTTATAGCCAATCTTTCAAGAAACCGAGATAACCAGAGTTTCCGAGCGTAGATTCGAGGTTTATGGAGAGAAACAGGGGTGCGGGCTGTACTTGTAGGGGGATCGTGTGTTTTGGGTCGGCACGGAGAAGGACAAGGGAATCGTGAGCGAAAATCGCGTCCATTCCCTGGTAGAGGTGTCGGTTTCAGGACAAAAGAGGTTCATTAGAGACAGCTTAATGTGTTATGGGAGTGGATGATTGACAACCAACAGAAAAAAAGAAAGAAAGAAAAAGAAAAAGAGAGAAAAAAAATGGAACAGGAAAGGGAGGCGAAGGCCCTGGAGGCAGGAATATAACGAAGCAAGAAAAAATGCCACATTGTATCCCACCTTTTTTGGCCTCTCCTCCGTCCGCCTTTTCCTTTTTAAAGTTACTGTACATAAACAAAGCTAGGTACTCTGTATATCTGTCAATTCCGACGTCTTTTGACCGAATGACGTCGGACCACTAGGGACGAGTTCCTTGACCGAGCTAAGACATTGCCAGAATCTATCGTGACCATCTGCCAGCTTTTGGTTGATTCCGAACGGCGCACCCTTTATCTTTGCAACTTCGCCAACCGCCTGTGCGTAACCGAGGGGCGTCCTGAGATAGGACAATCCTGACTTCTCAGAATCGTTCAACCCCACAAAATGTCAATATGTATAACTTATCGATATTCCACAAAGTTGCCAGTCTCGGTCCATCGTTATTACTTACGCAGACCATCACCGCGGGGTGGGTTTTCTTATTTAAACTGTGACGACGCCTGATCGGCGCCAAATAAGGAAAGTTACTTTGCCAGGCCTTATCGATTGTGGCAACTCCAGTTCAGTCATGGCTGACCCTTCCATCCCCCATGTTATTCCAAGCCAGATCTCCACTCTCATTGACTATCTGGAGAACCAGGCTCTAGGTTTACGGATTCTGCGTGAATACGGAAACCTGCTGAGACATTTACACTACGCGCAAGTCGCCGTTTTGGCCCGCGATCCCGGCCGCCCTTCAACGCCCAAAAAGGCGATTGGATTATTTTCCAGAAGGAGCCCCCGGCGCCAAAGCGTCATACCCTACACTGGGACTCTGCAGCCGCGGGGAATCATCCCGACGTGGAGGACAGGTCAGTTCATACCGGTCTGTCTGATTTCGCTCCGGCCAGCTTCGGGGCGACATTTCAGCCGCAAGGCCAGGAACAAGGCCAAGAACAAGGCCAGCAACAAATGCCCCATACTGCGCCACGAGAGACGTTCCTAGCCTCGGTAGAATCTGTGGCTTCGTTCCACGCACCCACGGCGCCCGGGCCAACATACCTTCTCCCTCCATCAATGACGCCACACTCGTCTCCCTTCGCACAGCCCTCTCCTTGGTCACCCCAAGCTGTCACCCTACCGTCACCGAATACCCATCCTTTCCAACCGACACCTCTACCGCCACGAAGTTGTCAGGAGCCTTGGCCGCAAGCCCCGGCGCCGCCCGGGGAAGTCCCCAACCCCGTCATTGCAGGAGCCAGTTGCGTCGCCACAATCGTATGCTCCGGGCAGGCCAGGGAGTCCCTCCCCTGATCGCCAAGAAAGCGATCTTTGCCAATTCTCTATATCGAGCAGTCATGGACACCGTCTTCGCGCTCAGCAACGCGGGGGACGAAGGTGGATTCTCCAGCCTCCCTAAGTTAGCGGAGCGCATCGTATATCTGGCGCCGTTCCAAGATTGTCCCGTGTTGCGATTCAGCAACTGTCACGCCTAGGCGAAGGGCGTGAATGAAAA
>NW_015622634.1:0-4699 GCF_000835495.1 Cladophialophora immunda | reverse complement strand
TTTTTTTTTCACCTTTTACTTTCAGGATGTGTTGAAGAAGAGAGTTCTCAAACCCTTCTGCCACGATTTTGCTAGGAAGTAACAATGGGTTATTAGCCTTCCATGTGCGCTTGAAGAGAAGATTGTTATATTCTCGGGATGGTATGTTGTCTCACTGACTCGCACCGTTGAGTTTCCCCCCGAGAGTTGCCTTTCGAGAAGCACGTAGTTTCTTCGTGCGACTGCCAGGCCACATCGATCTGCTCCCATCACCACAACATCAAAATAATGTTCGCCATCCCCTTTCGTCCCATCCGAGGAGCATCGGGGTGTCCAAGATCAGCAAAGTTGTCCAGAACCGTCACAAGCATCCAGATTTTCTACTGCCTGGCTTCGTCTGGAATCAGCGAGGCCGTGCCGGTCCAGTTACTTACGAGCCATCTTCTTGCCCCGTGATGAATGTGGACGAAAATTCGAACCTAGGAGCTCGTTGGAACCGGTTTGGTGACACGCCCGGTCTTTGCCTTGATATTTGTGACACCTTTAGATGACATCGCTCCTTGTATCTCGGCAGGTAAGTTCGGAGGTTATTAGTGAAGTCCAAATCGTCGATTGCCCGTCAGCCAGATTCAATATGGGGGAGACATCACCCTGCAGTAGAACCAAGGCCGGACCGTGGAAAAATGTGGTCAGACTTATCCCGTAGCTGACCCAGCCTTACTCATACGGCCATCGGACGAGGCTGCCGGGAAGCGCTTTTTTAGATCCAAGTCGCGGTGTCTCACTATGTTCGCCTCACGTCAGTAAAGGAAATAAAGAATGCTTTGTGGTCACTTTATAACGGGTATTTTCTCCAGATGGAGGCATACCTCAGTTTATATGGACTAGCGACGTAATCAGAACCACTCACAAAATATATTCCCGGATTGCACAAATACTCGAATTCACGCCCTATGACTAGGACGTGCACTCTCGAAGCCAAAGTCCCGCCAGCTGCAACGCCACAATATCAGTCAAGACATCGTCGTCGACGTCAAGTCATCAACGATAACGACGAAATGGGCAAACAATCACAAAGGATTGTCCTCCCGATGCTGGATCAAGTAACCATTTTGGGCAATAGAGGCTACCGGATGAGCCTTCTCAAGTGCGCCGATCTCGGTTGAGAAACTGTTGCTACATCGACTGAACCGTTAAATCTATTGCTAAATGAGTTTGGGAATCTGGGTGAACGGAATATCGCAGCTAAAGGTGGTTTCTATAGCGGTACGCTATCAGTTAAGCCCCTGTTGAGCTCTGGTGACCGCTCGGCTCGAGACGCCGTCTGGGCCCGATAACACGGCAATGGATGTGGTGCGCCCAATCAGCCGAATCACTCGCCGAAAGCTCGATTCAGGACTGATGAATGTTCAGGAACGCCTTCAATCTCATTGGGGAGCATACCGGCCGCACTTGCAGCCACTCAGCGGTCAAGTCGCATAGATCCACCAGTAAAGTGGCGAGGGACGTGGCGGAGGATAGAGAACCACGTGGAACCAGTAGACGCAAAAGAGGTTTGATCGGTGAATCGGGACTGATGAGACGGAAGGGTGGTCTGAGGAGAGCACGGAGTAGTCAGGGTCGACATGTTTGGTTCCATTCTCTGCATCAGTCTTTGAGTCAGTCGGTGTTCTCGTGCCTCTACGGATCTGTGGACCAAAGAGAAGACCTACCGCTATGAAAGTAGATATCCACTCCCGGCCGATCGTTCGAGAAGACCTCTATAATTGTCAGAAGATCCGGTGCACCCCTTTGAGCTCCACGCACGTCTCGGTGTTGATCTTGTTCGAGGTGATATTTGAGAAACGACACGATTTGTGGAAGCGGCAGATCTTTGGAAAAGCCGCCAAAGAACTCAGTGACTCGAGCAGGTCCCGTCACGGCCTTTCGCGCCAGATTTCTATAACCAGACGTGAGTGTGACGACTAATTGAGATGGTGAAGCGAGGAAATTTCGTCAAACAATAGCCACCGTGTCGGTTACTTGCGAGAACCCCTCCGACCAGCGCTGTATCCAGTACCTGAGCCTTGCCGAACGTCTGGAATCTCAGGCGTGTGCGGTTACAGAAGTTGCCGTCGAAGTCGTTATCGCCCAGTCCGGACGCAACTCGAAACCGTTGCCCCCGATTCAGGGAGGGTTAAAGCACCGACAGCGACCCCCCGGTCAAGAGATCATTACGCCCGTGACGAATGCAACAATTGACGTCGAAGCACCCCGGACAGTAGCCATAATGACGGATCGACCCTGTTAGTTGCGGTTACTCATCTCATACCCCAATACCGCTGGGATATGGTGATTGAAAAACTGTCCGACTTTGGATGAACTGGAGATGGCTGACAAAAAGAGTGCCGGGCCCCCTCGATATTCACGAGCGGCTAGGCCGCGACCCGCGAGCAGATACCGAGCTGGCACGGGTCCGTCAGGAGGAGTGTAAATACCGCCCAAGTAATTGTGATCCGTGGTAACGATAAATGAGACGGAGGCGGACGGTGTAGTGCAAAGGTGGGAGAGCATTAGAAAGGCCTGTTGTAGGACGGGTGGGCGCGCGAGAGGAGTTGGTTGATGAGGCCTTGTCGATTCGTTATAGATATTGAATAGGACTCTATAGTCGCGAGTTGCAACCCCCAAACCTGCAGGATCCCCTTTGACGTCGTTGAGATGTCGGTTGTAGAGCTTTGTTGGGCGTCTAGGGGCGGCGGGATCAGCTGATAGTATCAATAATAACTTTTCGACAATGTATTATCACCGTGGCCGTCCAGGCCGGGTAACAAACAGATCCAGGTCGAGGGGAGGATGTTAGCAAAGAACGGACCGATCGTAGACCTATGCAATTGTTTACCATTGAAGAGGCTCCCGTCAATAGCCTCGTCGATCTCTAAGCGCATCCTCACTCACCTTCGCTATCGCGATAATCCCGGGGGGGTCTAAAGCGGTGTTTTTGACCCTCTCTTACCATGGTCGTATGCGCCATAGAGACGCGAGAAGAATGTATTTCTGGTCGGGTAAAAATGGCCACCTCAATAGAGCGGTAACGAGGATAGGAATATTGTAGAGATTGCTCGGGCCTTGTCGAGGCACCGTTTGACGGTTATCTTTCCAACGAGTCACTTTTCTGAAGTGACGTACGTAACGGCGTGTGCTGAGCCTTCGGCTGATGCAGCCAAAGTAATGATGACCCTATTTACCTCGCATTGATCTCAGAGGAGCCGGGCAGTAGGATCGCAAGGTCATGTCAAAAGCGTCGACGGTCTCCTCTCCGCTCTTCTTTCTACTCCTCCTCTTCATGACCTTTCATCGAGACAGAGATGCATTCTGGATGTATCAGTTACTCGATGGTATGTCAAACTCATCAAGATACTCGTCGGGTAGGAAAGTAGGGACGGGGACGATCGGAGCCGTGCGGGGGGTTCTGGTTCTATTTCCTGGCTTGTCGTTAGCACCCAGAAACTTTGGGGTGGGGAAGGAGGTTGACTCTTCAATTTCAAGAAATGAAGAAGTGGTTGACGGGGGACTTTATTATGAAAGGCAAATGGTAACAGTGACCTCAAGAAGCGGTGTAGCCTTCAGACTATCGTCCGCCTTGCTGTGCGCCTACCTTTGCTACGAGTTTGCTTGCGCGTCTGCCATTGTGTCTGCCTTGCTGCGCGCCGAGCTGCGCCTTGCTGTGCGTCTTACAACCGGCTAGCTCCGGGGCTTAGGAACCTCAAAGTGAAGGAGATCCATGCCGAACCACTTTTTTTGGAAGTATGACACCAGCACCCTTCGGTATCAGTACCAAAGGCGAGAAGTTCAAGTATCCAACAGTATTCATTCCAGCCATCCGCCAACACGGTGTGTGCACGCAAAGACAGTCTTTTGAACACTACGAAGTTCGCGTACGCGACAATGCGTAGATTCCTTGGATCAACCTCTATCCCATCAGACGATACGCGGCGGGGCAGATCGATTATAGGAATGATTCAAACGCCCTGAACTCCTACATAAACGATCATGGACCGCAAAGCTGCCACGACTGCCTGCACGTATTTCCGCGCCGAGACTTCAAATGACCCCCTTTTGATCTTCCCTCATGTGGGTTTTCGCAACACTAAACCGAAAAGGTCTCCCCCTTTTCTCTAGCGCTCCCCAAATCTGATCTGACTCAAAACTCTGGGCCAAGCCCAGCTCCAGCAACCGCTTTTGTCTCTACCTCTTCAACTTTCATCTTCATGTCCTTTACTACTCATTATTAGCTACGCAACCCGCATTACTTGAGTCGGTAAGTCGTCCTGCTGGAATCGTGTCCTCGCAAAGTTGATTAGTATTACTCCCCAAGTCTCAACCTAAAGTGCCGACCGCTCTTGCTGACCATCAACGGCCTAGATCAGCTCAAAAATATGGCTGAATGTCCTCAAGAGGATTCAGCAAACGAACCAGTATCTTTAATCAGTGGCATTCCCGTCAAGTCCTCCGTTTCGCTGATTACCCTGACACGCACGGCCTCGAGATTAGATCTCGCAAAGTATGGATGAGGTGATAGAGAGAGACATCTCTAACGACATTGCCAACAACGACATTGCCATCCTCGTGGGCGAAGCAGCGCGGCAATTTCCACGTTTGGAAGTGGTTAAGCATGCCATTATTGCCACAATCCAGGCCAAGGGCAGCGGCGATTTCAACTACGCCAGGATGTTATTGAGCC
>NW_015622633.1:0-4730 GCF_000835495.1 Cladophialophora immunda | reverse complement strand
CCCCCCCCCCCGGCTCGACGCCCTGTTCTGAAGAGTCCCACCAGGATAGTTATCTGAAGCTCGACCATTTTGATCTTATTACTGCCCAGCTAAGCTGATTAAGGTATCGCCCTAAGGTACCAAGCTGCGTTGTCACACACGTGGCTTTCTTTACAATGCCTCGTCGTCCCGGTAGTGGCACATAATTAGTAGCCACTGAAGTTAGTTTTTCGTACAGCAATTGGTACGGGCGAGTCGGTGGTGGAGACCGATATTGATTGTGCGACCATGATCCTTGCGCCCCATATACCTCAGTTTCACGGTTGCCTGGATGTTTCTTGGGGGACCCTAGGGTAGAAAGACTGTCCCAGCGCGAGTTCCTTATCAAGAAGATTAAACGACTGCAGCGCAGCACCCCCCCCATGCCTTTGAGCCTTTGTTTGGTGTCAAATCTCAAATTAATTGACTGGGCGAAAACCTCGTGAAATCCCTCCCCCAACTTGTTGTGGCGCTGGTATGCCTTGGAAAGCCGCGGATGGCCGACCACCGTGTCAAACCCTTTACAGTTCAAGCTCTTTCGTTGGTGCCCAAAATCCCCTGGCAGAGGGAGGTACAGCTTTACAGGTCTAGATGAGTGGATTCACCTGAAAGTTTCGTTGGCGCCCGGAAGCGTCGCTCCGTGCAGGCATCTAGTTACATGTAAAGTAGGCACGAAGCAAACCAGAAGGAGACACCTACGACCGGTCAAGCAGCGGGAAGGTCATGCCTCCGCGCCCAACACGTGCGAGCCGTGGATTCGCTGAGCCGTCACCGCCATTTTGGAGATCTGACAAGTCGCGGTGAACTCAGAGCAAGTAGTCTAACGAATGTGGGCAAGCAACTTTCGAACATTTTCCCGGCCCAATTCGTCTCCTATAGTCGATTTAATCCTATGTTTTTGATGCTCCTCCATTCATTACCCTTGAAATGATGTTCGCCACACGAATCTCAACGTGGTTGTCACGCACAATCATTCCATCTTCTCAGAGAAGTGCCGACTCCGGTCAGGATGTTCGCCGGCCGTACCAAGGCGGCATGACATTCCACTTTGAAAACGACGGATATGCTCGGCCATCTCAATTTGGTAATCTCCGGAGGCTAGGTCGAGCTTTGAAAGGTTCTGCGCGTCAGTCTTGAGTCCGTGACAGGTGAAAGGGGATAAGCACCTTTCTTCGTGATGTGTTCAGGAGTCGATAATTGATACTTACCGCCTAGCTTTGCTATATTACGAACAAGGTAACAATCTATTAAGGTATTGTAGACACCGGGAACTAGGCTTTCCCACAACTCCCGCCCATACATGTCCCCTTCGTCGAATATCCATATCTCTTGGTCTCTGATTTGTGGATTGCCTTTCCACTTGTTGAAATTTTCCACACGAGTAGCGTTCGCCCTATCGAGGATCAAGTTTTCGCCACCCTCTCCGAGAAAGCGCACTCTTCGAATGTATGACCCTTCCTTTGGCGTGTTAAAGTCTGATTTTAACAGCCGGAAAGGAAATCTCATAACTCCTCCCGACCGCGACAATACCGCGCTTACAGGATCGTGAGAGCCGCCAAGCAGTTCCAACTCTCGAAGTCTCGCTCCTAATGCAGGGAAAGATTCCTTAGGTACCTGGCGAGTGCCGCTGTGAGGCTGACGATAGAGTTCAAAAAATTAGAGTGGGTTGGGGGGGGATGTCGATCGATTTCATTTCCAACACCCCTAGCATATCGTTGGACAAATGTGCTAGATTCCCCCCAAAACGACTCCAGAGAAGCTTCATGACACGCCAACTCCGTTGTGCGGTTAGCTTCTAAAATCCGGGTTCTCCAAAGGCTGATCCGGATACCAAATAAGTCTCCAGCTCACAAACGATTAGCAACCTGGGAGAAGATAAAGTCTAACCTTTGTATGTTAAGCCAGCCCAGACCTCCTCCTGTCTTTTCTGCGAGACGGATTCTCTCGATCTCCTCCAATATCTCTGTTACGGTCTGCCGAGCGTCCTTGGTCAGATGAATATCCAGCGGAAGCTGTCCCCACCAACAGACGGCGTCAGATGCAGCTTCGAAATTCCTCCCCTCAAACTCAGCCTCCAAGAGCTTCAGGCTGTGACGATGTATCCATTGCCATGCTTCTCGCGTGTCAATACGCCCACTAAATCTTTCATCAAGTTGTCCCAAAGACCGGGATATGAGGAGAAAAGCTTGTTCGAGACTCCCATGGTTCCCAGAGCGTTCTTCGCGAGGCCCCCGCATATGCATCTGCACCATCGTGACCAAGCTCTCGGAGCACATTGTCGCACTCTTTTGACAAAAGTCATGTTCTTTAATGATGTCGGGCAGGAGCAACAAGGGCTTCTCGGAAAATCGAGCCGACTGAGAAATAACATCCAGTAGCGTGACATCAAACGCGGTGGTCTTGAATCCGACAAATCTCCACATCGTCAGAATAAGACGCACAGATTTACCGCACTCCCGGTCTACGGCCGTCTTGAGTAATGCTCCGATATCCATAATTCGATCGATAGAATCTCGGCTCGCCATGTTCAACTCATCCTCGAACCTTGCGGCGTCGCATTTCTCGAATATCAAATCCCATACGCCCGAAGCACATGTGACCGATTCTTGACGGGCTTCGTCGATGCTTTTCTTGGAGCTTTCCGCCAGAGCTCTCAAGAGGTAGGACCATGAGTTCGGAAGGTCGATTTTGGCCACCCTTTCCAACAGGGTGAAAAGATAGTAGGGAGAATGACGCGTTCCTAGGAGGCTTCCGAGGTAGATCGTTCTGGAGATCACCGTCCGTGAGCGGTCAAGGAGTGTAGTGTAAAGCTGACTCGATCCTTTACCGAGACTGAGAAGCTGAGTTACCGTCGCGAGGTCTTGAAGCTCTGGCATTGTCGCCGCGAGATTGTGTTCTGTTATGTCCTTGTGCCCCTGTTCCAAGATGGTAACAAACAAGGCTTCGACGAGCGCGTTAACTTGAGGCCCATGTGGACCGGACTCCTCCAAGAGACGCACGAGTAGCGACACTAGCAACTGTCTACTTGTGTCTCGACGGGCCTTCACCGCTTGCTCAATCAGCGAGATGATGTACTCAAGGTCGCGGTCCTCCGCGTGACCTTGGATCTTAATGAGGTCCAAGAGTAAAGTTGCGGATTGTTCGGCATTATTCCACTCATCTGGTTTCATTGGCGAAGAAATCCCATACAAATGTCGGCGTATGGCCTTCCAGCTCGTGAAAGCGCTAGTTTTAAGGTTGACCGCGTCAGGTAGGTGGTCAACAAGATCAAACGTTAGTCGAGCCTGGTCCCACTCTCTGCGTTGGATAGATACGACCGCCAAATCCCCGACGAGTTCCGTGAACATTGTCGCCGGGTGGCGATCTTTCGACTGAGTCCAGTACCCGCGTATAATACTATACCAATGCGTCGCCGACTCCTCAATTGGCTGACGGACGGACGAACCAGCTCCAATGTTGTTCTGTATAGCAGACGCAAGACGTTCTTGTATGGGTTGCCACATATCTTCTCGAGCTTTATCCTGAACCAGAGGGCGTGACTGAAATAGCATTCCAAGCATTTCTGACACATTCGTCGCGTCTTCGAAGGAGTTAGCGGTAATAAGATCTGCAACGACCTCGGCTAGTTTCACAAGCACTGAGAGTTCAGTCCTGAGTTCCGCCTTATCCTTATTTATCCCTCTCTTCCGAAGAGCGGCCGCGGCTTCCTCGTGAGCCACCGTTTGGGCATATACCTTCAAAACCACTGCCTGCACCAATGTCCAAGTCCGTATCGACCAACGACGAGTACCGGCCGTCATATTGTACCTGAGCAAACCTGCCAGCCATAGCCGACGACCCGGCGAAAAGGTTCCCTGGAACACCTGACCTAGGAGGGGAGGAAGGAGCGAAAAATGGATTATAGCCATCGGATGTGGAATTCCCTCGGGGTCGTCGTCTCGGAGGGCGTAGTCAATGGCCGCAACCTGGTCAGCCATATTTCGCATCCTCTTGACCTGGCCTTTGAAATCCTGTCGAAGCCCTACTCGAAAGGCGGCCGGACTCTTAGCGCCATGTGGATCCCAAAGTTGACCGCTGTTCGAGATGATCCCGCGTAAGGCGTGGTTACACCCTTGCAGCTGGAGCAAGTCGACCGCAGGAAGGTTGTCTAGAACCATGTAGAGAAGTTCGCGTCGCGGCTTCGGTCATCTAGGCGGAGGAATCGGGAGCGGTTTCGATTTCGTAGGACATTACGAGGCTACGGGTGCCACGTCCACAATGATTTTATTCACTTGTGGGGAAGAGCGCGTGTACTTGTACACGTGTCATTGGCGTCTTCGCGTGGTCACGTGCCAACTTTGCCAGGCTGTGGCGTAAGCAGCAAGATCAAGAGCCGGCTTCATATGTTGAGGCTTCAAAACGAAGGTGTGAAAGGTTGCTCCCAGCCCATCATTCCTCTTTTAGGGTCCCGGAAGCTACTGTGACAATTATTAGATAAGTTGATTGGGCCACCTACTGTAGCTAAGTAGCAGCTATCCTACTCTCGCCGCCAAGCTTCAAGTCGTTCGCCGGTGGGCTGGCGATTGATTAGACCGGGTGGCTATTAATGTGGTGTGCCAGCGAGGCTACAATATGATCTCAACGTAATTTACTACATTTATCACCCTTAGGTATTAGTAAGTGGATCTGGTGAGTAGATTTGGCGAGCAGATTTGGCGAGCAGATTTGGCGAG
>NW_015622632.1:0-4745 GCF_000835495.1 Cladophialophora immunda | reverse complement strand
AGTTTCACCGAACATGTCTATAATGTGTTTTGTGCGTTCTAGCTCCTCGACCGTAAGTCAAAATTCTTCAACCTTCAGATGTATGATCTAGATATTCCCACGCCACCCGACCGGCCAGCCACTGCAAGTCTTTTTGCATTAAAATTTTCGAAGGAACTGGAAGACTTGAGAAAGATTTTCGGCCCGCTGAATACGAATCAGCTCGAGGAAAAGGACATTACGAAGGTCCTCAGGATAGGGAACAGCCTTCAATTTCTACAGATAGATCTGTTCCCGCCAGCGGGGCTTCACGATCTGGTATACCTGATTGTAGGGAAGTTACCAAAGTTGCGGAGAGCGACCGAGATAGACTGTGGAGTGCTTGCCGCGCTCTGTCTCGCAGGCAGGGTGTCGCAGTGGTTGACGACCATACGACGCTTTTCCCACGTTACCTTCGGCATTCTGTGTGAGTTTGCGGCTCAATTTTGGGATTACAGTAAGATGTCGAATTGGACAGCCGCCATTTATGAGGCGGAAGTCAACGAGTTCCTAAGAACTCGACTGCAAGCGGCTGAAGCTGAGCTGAACACTTTGCAATCTGCCGTAGAGTATTTGCGAGCGACTGACCAGCTTCTAAACCCCGCCACTGGCCCCGAAGTTGCTGACGGCCAAAACCTTCCAGCGACCGCCGTTGACTTGAGAAGGTGAGCTGTTTTTTGAAAGTAGAGGACGGAAAACTGTCGACGGCTGTCGACCGATTCAGCCATCTGTTGACTGACGCAACGGTGATCTCGTCTCTCTATGGTCTAGGGAGCGTTGGACAAGGCTTGCGTTCTTGTCTTTCTGAACGGGGCCCAAGTTACCGATATACCGCCGCGCCGCAACAATTCCCCCGTTTTCTGCCTAATGCCTACGGACCTAGGTCATTCATGGCGGTCCGCATTGTTGGAAACCTAACCTGGCACGTGATCCTCTGAGAACTTTCCCGCCACCTTTGCTGGCTATCTGGACGGTGTTATGCCAATCGAACCATCGAATCGACCTTCGAGCCCTATCAACATATTCGGTACCGTGGCGAGTTGTGACGGCGTGGGAGAAAAGACGCGAGCAGCTTTCGATCTCGCATAAAATGGCCCTGAAAGAGATGCAAAAGACGCTATGGAATAATTCCGGATTTCATTGTGAGCGTCGATCCTGCAATGTTCTGCCATCAGGAGTGACTTGGATGGTCCGTGCTGTAGCGCCGTCAGGGGAGAGAACCGATGTTGGCTAGCTTTGGTAATAATACTGCGGTAGACGGGGTTTGGTGGCATCCGTACACATATTATGGATGGTTCGATTTTCTAAGTCGAGCTCAAACAAGTTAAGAGACAAAAGAAAGTCTCGCACCCTTCATACCGCGGATTGTTTCACGGAGGACCTGAACAACAGCCTTATTGCTACAGTGAGTACGTTACAATGAGGCAGTGCCGGAAACCCCGCTTAGCTAAGAGCGAATGACAATCCAGATTTAGCCTGCTGGGTGGATTTCTCTCGACGAACAGGTGGGTACAGTTCACCGACTGTTTGAAGTCGGGCTCTTATCTGAGAACGCCCTGGCCTTGAATTCGCGTCAGATCTCGACGCCACACTTCAGACCAACAACATCCGCGTCGTTAGACTCTCATCGGCCCCGTCTATGCGCCCGAACCCCCATGAGAATGGCCGAGGACGCATACAGGATCCGGACTCCTCTTACCCACTAACTATGGCCTCCACCGCCAACCTGGCTAGTGTTCATCCTCCTTTCCCCGATGCACACTTCACGCAAGAGTGTCGGTCGAACGGCCCCAGCTTCAACATCTCATCTCTGACGTAAATCGCCAGACACTTCGTTCTTTCTTGAGTAATTCCGCCGCCGGTCGACGGCCTTCCATGGCCCTCCCAGAGCAATAACGCCGATGAAGAAGATAAAGACGTTCGTACCTTCGCGACATCATTACACTTTGTGAGACTGGGGCTGGAGGAGAGCCCAACCCCTCTGATCTGGCCGTCAGCTGGTTGACCAGGATATACACGAGGCACGACTTGCTAGATGGAATCAGAAAGGAGAGAGAACAAGAAACAGCGAGTGGCATATTGGACGGTTCGTGGTGATGAAGTGGACGTTAACGATCCCTATGTGCAACCAGCAAGAGGACGACGCGGGTGTGAAGGAGCCGAACCCGCGCCGAGAAGTACGTACCGGTGCCAAGAATAGAACTCTGGAGAGAAAAATCACGTCTCATACAATCCCTAAGCGCTGACCGTGGTGGTTGCTCCCCTACAAAGGCTTTTCACAAGCCGTTCGAATCTCTACACAGTTGAAGAGCACCATCACCTCTCTGGTGATTGAAATGTGAATGGACGTAATCTTTCAGCACATACAACAACACGGTGGTGGCAGAACTGAAAGTCAATGTACGGTGTTCCAGCGAGCGAATTCGGCGCACATTTCCCTTTCGCCGCACGGCCTAATTCGGCGGACTCATCTCGTTACCCCGGTCCTCTGGAACGCATGAGCCAGTCTTCGATACAGGAGCGCTTCGCCTCGGTGCTGGCAGAAGTGAAGGACTTCCCCGGGACAGGGACGCTTGAAGTTTCACGGCAAGTAGCGCTTCTCAATTCTTCAAGAGAGTGCGAAATCCAACGAGGCCTTGGAGACGATCGAAAAATTCTGGAGAACCTCTAAAGCTTCTTGTACCGACCCAAAACTGGCTTCTCCCACCGGCTCAAAGATAAATTCTCGCACTGGCTTCAAAGCAACAAAGGTGTCTAGAGCCATAAAGAAACCAGGACGGCAGTCAAAGGTGCTCGAAGTAAAATTGTGGGCGGCGTACTGTAAGATCCCCGACAGGACTAGATTCGAAACAGTGACCGCCGGAGACAAACGTCACGGCGACAACTCCGCCAAGCACACTGTCGCACGCTCGATGGGAACATGCCCCGGGGGTGGCAACAGAGGGAATATCTCCCAGACCAAGTGCTCCTATGCGTCACGGCACAACCTTTCGGAGGCGCAAGCGAGTCGATACCACGACCCTACTCGTAGGGTTCGCCCCGAAGGACTCCCTGGTTGGATTTGAATTAATGACCTCAATTTATCAGCCATTTATAGTTATCTACAGTGTGACACGGGTAGGCAAGGGTTGTTCATCGGGAGGAAAAGTCAGAGTGCTGACGGAGACACAGTCGGATTGATGAGCCTCCACGACCCTTTTTTCCCACCCTCACAGATACGGCTACTTCCTAGACTGACCCAATGGCGGACGTGGGCCGGATAGCAGATGAGCGAGTTTGGGTGAGGGATCGGGTGATGGACGACGCTGACTACGCAATCACCTGTGTCTGGATAAAGGGAGAATCTCTACTACTGACAACTCCCGCCTTTCGGCTCTTAAGGTCCGCAAAAGCTATCCTAGGACGGGACTGAGGAATCACACAGCATGAACACGTGTTACGCTGGCTCTCGGACACCCTTCCCAAGCCATCGGTGTTGTGGATGCGCGGCATCCTAGGCGCAGGTGAGGAAGTCAGCACTCCATGTTCAATATCATCTGAACTGGCCAGGCAAAACGAGATTGGTGTCGATCGCCATTGAAGTCTGCCTACAACGACGGCGAGGCGAAACGGCTCACTCTTATTGGAGATCTAACGACATCAAGGATTTCATTTCTCTCGGTGCCGGAGGGTCTCCTCGCTCAACAAATATTTTGGTATCTGGGGCTCCGGTCTCGATTCAGGCGGACGGCGGTGTGATAATGGCTGCTCTGACCTGAACCACGAGCGAACCGCCAGGAATTTGTCCGAAGTCGTTTCTAAAGTGGACCAGCGCCAACACATCATCATGGACGGCTTGGGTGAATGCAAGCCAAAGTACTGGACCTCGATATTATCGTTTCTTGAATGTACGCGTCCTGGTTGTCAGCCGGGACAAGCTCCGGTATCAGGAAATTACTATCGTCGGCGGAACACTTCCCGATCAAGTGTGAGGACAACGGCGAGGACATATCTATGGTGATGCAAGCATGGACGGCCAAGATTCAGCGGAAGTTCTAACTCAATGACGATGCATTATCTCATTTAGTGCGACATCTATGTGATGATGCAGTGGGTATGGATGCCTTGTTGCTGTTATACCCGACCCGCTAACATCAAAAAGGTCGATTTCTGGACTCCCAGTCGGTTATGGAACATCGTCACCATCAACTCAGCCTTGAATTCCTTCGCGATGAACTTTAAACCGAACATGTGCCAAAGCAGTTGATAGAGAGTTCCATAGCCCTGTCAGGCATGGCTCCTTCCTGGCAGAAACAAGACGCACGACCCGGCTTGGTTTGCGACGGCACGGGACATACAACAAACGAACAGGTGGGAAACAACTACTTAGAACCATGATCTCAAGCATCATGAACGGGACCAGGTCCGTAGTGAAAGCGGACATGCAGTGGTGATCAGAACTAGTTCACGCAGGGGTCATTGGTCTTGAAAAGGATAATGTCTTAATTCACTCCTAGATAGCGGAGGTTTTAATGGGATTCTTTTCGTTGATCGTTTCTGCTTCGTGGCCATCGCCGGGAGTGTTCTGTCGAAATGACCACGCCTCCTTGACACCACCAGGCTACCGGATGACATGGCAACGTCAAGTCCCATGAGCATTCTGACCTCAGCAACCGAGGCAAGAACGATAGGGTCCTTGCGGGGTGTAGAGACTTCACCAGTGACTCTTTAGACTTTCTTCCCCCCCC
>NW_015622631.1:0-4781 GCF_000835495.1 Cladophialophora immunda | reverse complement strand
AACTGCCGTGCGACCGTTCCCACTAGATAGAACAATCAATCAATTCATGAAGTTAGTTCTACAAGGATTCGTCCGGAGTGAGAGTTACACGCTCCAGAACACCTCGTCAAAGTCCCGCCCTGTTTGTCCAAAGTGCCCTGATTTCGCTAGTAACATTATCATACACTTTGTCGAGTCCCACCAATACTGTCCATTGTGTGATATTGACAACGTCAGCCATGTTCCGCAACGCCTCACTAGGGCCCATGGTATCGCCATAGATTTAAGGGTAACTCGAGTGTTAAAGAGGGAGTTATCTATAGAATCCAATTCTCGATGGTCAAATTACTAAACATTGAGAATTACGATAATGGGGGAAGCCTCGCTTCGCGACCAGGGGAAAGAGGCTTTATAAATCCAACGGTGGTGCCTGAGCTAGAAGGAAGGCCTACGAGAAGATCTACCACTCAATGGTGCTTTAGTGGATACTGTTATTACTCTGCCCATTCAAAACAGTGCCTCAAACGCAAAATGCGGCTTCTACTTGGGCCTGTAAACGGAACATGAGCCACGCCAAAGGAATCGAACGCTTTACCCGACGACCAAGGGACGTGATTTTCAAACGGCTTCCTTACGCGCTTCCTTCGGATAAACGATTCAAGGTTCTTGTCGTCGCCGTTGCGTGTTCGCCAGATGAAATCACGTCCTTGGGATTTCCGTTGAGAGCCTGACCGGTCTTCAGTTTATGGACCCAGCGCTATACCTTTTTTGCCCGTAGACAGGCTTTCCTCTACTTCTGGAATAGTACGATGGATCAAGAAGCGAACCCACTAAATACTTTATTCCAAGCTCACCTGCTAGAAGTATCGAGACTGAGAACCCATCAAGGCTCCTACAGAGGAAGTCGTTCTCGCTTTCCGGTAGAGAAAGACCGCGTAACGACCGTAGCCATTAGGAGATTCCACTGGGACCACTCTCGGGGAACTTGCACTGGGCCGCGAGGAGCTGACTGCGAACATCTAAATGCCACCACGAAGCTACGGATCATAAAGCTAGGGCATCGGCTTCTTCACACGAATAGAGTGCTCGAGGATCTAGTAAATTACTTAACAAAAATATAGTAGTTCATGTAAGTTCTGATGTTAGCCATGTCGAAATCTTACCTCAAGATTGAACCCTGTCAGTGTGAAAGACTTAGGCAACAGCGAGGAGAACGCACATCCGGAGACAGTGGGGGCCGTCGCCGACATCCAACCAACATATACTGTAGTCCCATAGGAAGTTGTCAGAGATTGAGATTGCAACCAAGCAATCGAAAAGAAACTCGCTTGACTAGCTTTTCAAGAATAAGGTGGCTTGTGACGAGTTGATGATAGCCTTGTCTAATGCCGGTACAACGGGAAGAGCTGCTCTGGCGCTGGCCATATTGTGAGAGGATATGGCTATTCCTCGAGGCACTTACGCGGCTAACATCCACAGGTGTGGCTCTCTCCAGGGGGTTTAATCAACATTTACTCGAAGTCAGAGAGCGGTCAACATCCCCACTGCCACCACTGAACTAGATATGTATGGGCCTTGTGTGACGTTGTCCATCGTGGCGCATCAACTTGTGCAGTACAAGACTCCGTACCTCTTCTCTACAATGATGCGGGTAGGCTTGCAAAATAATTCCAAATCCACTTGAGATTTTTCGATGACGTTTCAACTCTTTGTTTGATAGCGAACATATCAAATTCAGGCATCACACCTCTTCCAACCAGACCCTTTTTGAAGGTGTTCAGCAGGCTACTTTTGACAAGTAAAGAAGCCTCTCTGGTGATGGCCATGAAAGGTGGCACAAATTCTGTTGTGCCTCACGGTTCAAAGAAGCAGCCCCGGGACCGTCGCGCTCCTTCGCACCGAGGATGCTGGCTTCGTCAATACCTTTTGGTGAGGGAATGACTTCACCACTCCTTTCAGCATCGAAGCATCACTGTCTAGACATATGACGAACTATGGTCGGCCGTGGAGCCGGTCACTTCGATTTTCGCATCTACAGCCGGCCTCCCCCCACCTCCCTCGCTGTTGAAGGCAAGACGAATGATTGAGACATAGAGAGGGAGAGGTGACAAGTTCGCGTAGGTACTTTAAGATCTGTATGATAATGAAAAATAGGGACCGCTGCGCCGTACCAATGTCTCCGCACTGAGGGGTCCCCATCGTCGCCGACGACAGCATGCACTCACTACAATTTCCGCATCCTGTTGCTCCCCCTGTACGAACGAGGGCGCACTCCGAGCGAAGCCAAAGAGACGCCCGCGTCCTCGAGGATGGGCGCTGCTCCCGATTTGGATCGCCAGAGGACACTTAACGCTGACGGAGGGGGCAAGTAACGGATCGCTCGCGTCCTCTTTCTCGGGTATGTGTGCTGCTTGAAGACTTCGAGGATTACTAGTACCGTGATCTGTAGAGAGCTGTTAACGACCTCCGACCATAGGGTGGATGTAAGCGTTCTCTTTCATCTCATTTCTCTGGAATTTTTTTTTCACGTCTTACGACTTCGGATTTAACCCCGCGCACAAGAAGCTTGCCGGTTGTGGCCCATCATAACCGTCAAACGCATGATCACTAGCACTTTCTCTCCCATAGCCTTCATCGCCGACGCATCCGCCGCCCTCACGTCTCTCCTCGCCGATTCTCTCTTCGTGTCCTTCCGCCCTCGAATCTCGATCCCTGCCGGTCTTTTTTCAGGTGCAGAATATTTCGGTCGGGGAAGAGCGTCTACATTCAATGCACCTGACACGACGTGGAGCCATCAGGCTTTGTGGCCTGCATCAAGACGGACAACGCAATCCTGCGGCGATCAGCATGTCCTTCCGAATCTGTCAAAGACCGAGCTTTAAATATCGGTCCAAGATACTCAGTGGCATAGTCGGGACGGCCAGCCCTTTCAGCTTCCTCTTGCCAGTCTCCCACACCTGAATACGTCAACAACAATAATCGGACGTGAACATTCAATACTTACCTTGCGAAGTTGGCTAAATACGGCAAGCTCCTCTTTGGTACCCCACGGGTATGCCTTGGCACCATCATCCCACAAGGATTGAATGTACTCTAACTTGCGGCTAAACTCTCTCGCCGGCTCTTCGTTGGTGATTTTCGGGTGATCCCGTTCGTAAAGAGATAGAAGCAACACTCTCACCATGTTTCTAGAATCCCAGTGCATCGTTCCAGTCATCAGGACGTCCGTGATCGAGTAAGGCGCGTGGACGCGTCCGGGAGGTTGAATCAAGAGATCTCCTGGGGAGAGATAAATGGCATATGGAGCTGGCCTCGGCGCTATGTCTAGGCCGATCGCCCACGTGTGCAGTTCTTCATCGGTGAGCTCTGGGTAGATCAGCCACAACTTTTCACCTTCTTCGCATAATACCGTGGTGATGACACCATGATGGTCCCTGTGAGGCAAGGAAAATACTCCGGTTTTGCCGAAAATCTGGAAGCCGACACACGACGAGAGATCAGATGGCTGGCTTCGGCTGCGCTTGCCGCTCTGGTTCTGTTCCCGTGTGTCTCGCAGAATGCTGAATGCCGGTATGTTGGCGATACAGGGAGGAATCTCATTCTGCTTATACAGGTCCAGATTCAGAAAGTTAACCGGCCAACCCTCCTGATTTTGGAAAACTCGCATGGCATCGGCAGACTTCATTTTCTCTGGAAGTAGATATTTCCCCGTCTCATCGACTCGGGTATCGTACTTGTGCACGTCAATGGTGGGTTTCGTCGAGAGGTATCGCAAATATTCGTCTCTGGTCAGTACCCGGCCTGGCGAGTCTTCGCCGGGGATCAGCAAAGGAATCGCCGGAGTCCCTGCCTGCAGAATCTTATGCGCCTCCTCGCTTGAGCACACGACGTACTTGTATCGAAAATCCGTGTCCGTCGCATGGCTCTCCCAATCAACCGCGGCATATTCCTCGTACGTGATTGGGTCCCCTGGAAGCCGTCGTAGAAATTCGCACTCGTACTGCGGGAGCTCCTTCTCGAGTCTCGTCAGACCGTGGCCGCCCTGGGGAAGGTCGGACAGTTGTCTTCGAATCTGATCACAACACCTCTGTGCCGCGAGCTCGGTCAGTGCTCGGCGCCGCCGCCGCCGCCCGTCGCCGGATGTCTGCAACTCGGCCTGTAGGTGTTGGGAGTTCCAGCCATGCTTCGCCTCCGGTAGAGAAGGCTCATTTTGCGTTTGCGGACTGTTTTGAATGGGCAGAGTACTACCAATATCCGCCAAAGCACCTTCAAGTGGGGGATCTTCTCGGCGGGCCTTTTTTCTAGCTCGAGCGCCATCGTTGTATTTATGAGGTCTCTTTCCGCTCGGATACTGGTCAGGCGGCGGAGTTTCTCCATCGTGGTAATCTTTGTAATGTTTGGGAATGTGACCGATGGGAATCGAATTCTCTGGACAACCCCCTCTTTGACACTTGAGTTTCTCTCTAACCTTGCGGCGGTAAATCTTGTGGCTTTTGGTGAGGTGTTGCGAAACATGGCCGATGTTGTCAATATCACACAATGGACAGTAACGGTGGGACTCGACAAGGTGTATTATAATGTTATCAGCGGGCTTAGAGCATTCTGAACAATGAGGGTGGGCATTGATGAGGTGTTCTTGAACGTTTTCCACGCGAATTTCACAAGTTGGACAGTATTTGTGGCAACAAATAAGATGATATAGAGCTCGCACAACGTTTGACTCACAATCCGGACAATAATGATTAGAGCTAATCCTGTCATATAGTGAACCATAATCCATTACAGTCGTTATGTGGATGTAG
>NW_015622630.1:0-4797 GCF_000835495.1 Cladophialophora immunda | reverse complement strand
GAGGAGGAAGAAGAGGAAGAAGAAGAAGAGGAGGAGGAGGAAGAAGAGGAGGAGGAGGAAGAAGAAGAGGGGGAGGAGGAGGAGGAAGAAGAAGAAGAGGAGGAGGAGGATGAGGAGGAAGAAGAAGAAGAAGACGAAGAGGAGGAGGAAGATGAAGAGCTCAGAGCCTTCATTGAAACAGGGGAGAGCGATGTCGCTGACAACGATTCCTACAGCCCCTCTCGAAACGCCGGAGACGATGATTACGTCTTTTCGTCATCAGGAAGCTCTATCTGCTCATCGAGTGACGATGTCGATGAGTTGATTCCGTTCTCTCTAGGGTACTGGTTAAAGGAACTGTCATAGAATTGCTATTACCGCGCCGGGTCGCCCCTGGCATAATGTGCCGCAGCGCATGGCCACACCCAGTGGCTCCTCCGCATCGCAATCGCCGAAGAAAGCGTCCTCGCCCCGTGACCTTCCCGCTAAAGTCCCTGGTTGCTCTGTGCTATTGTACACCATGTCGAGGAAGTTTGTGCTTACTACGGTCAGCGCTCAGCGGAAACTGACTCATAGTTCAGGTGGGCTCTGTATCATTCAATCTACCCATCTTGGTGTGGCAGTTTGCCTGGCATCTACAGCAATTCGTTGTTCGCCGCACCGTCCATGCTTCATATGGTAGTTCTTTGACACCGCAGTTTGGTCCCAAATGGAGCGAACTTCTTCACCCTACGAAGATAATAGCCAGGAGCAAGAGCATAAGTCCATATGTCTATTAGCTATCAAAGGTCAGTCAGGTATGACCGACCGTTCACCACTGAGCGATGAACGAAGGGGTAAGTTACCTCGTAGTACCTTTCGCAGCCCCATGGCCCTCACCAGATCCGACTGAAATGGCTCAAAGTAGGGGTTAACAAATGAAAAAGAAAAGGATTAAATACCACGGTTTTATCTTCTACCTGCAGCGTTATAACGAATTTCCTAATCCCGATAGAAATTAGCATACAATTTGTGGATAACTATCATTCCATTATCATTACGGTACTATACTCGCTCCCCGCACTGTAATATTAGCGCTGGAATCGAATCACTTCAAACTACAATATAACTGTAGAGAAAGGGTGTCATAACGCCGTTACTACTGTACGAATTAGGGTTGAGAAGGGGTCGATAGAATTAGAATGGGAAAGTGTGTGCCTACCGTATGTAGTGACATACATACTCCGTACTCAGTGGCGCACTCCTGTCGAAGGAGAACTTTGGTAGTGGAGAGAAGATGCACGATGAACTGGTGTCCTCCGGACAAGAAGAGAGACCAGTACTGAGCGGTAGGAGCTTGATTATCTATATCAACGTAGCATACGACCAATCAAATTTGAGACTTGAAACTTAAACGTGGATATCCACATTGAAACCAATTGAGAGTGGTGAGATTAGCTATAACGTGAAGTTCAGAGTAGACAAGAATGGAACTGAAGCGAGAAAAGGTCATTTAGATATTCTAACACTGTTCTGCGTATCTCGCGGAGTCGCCTTAATCTTTTCCTGGAAGCTCTAAGCTTAAATGCAGATCGGACGTAAGTAAAACGCCTGTCTAGGTCTCATCTGCGAAGTACTGTATAATAGTGTAGTAACTCGACTCTGGAAACGCCTTGTTGCAACAAGACGGAGCTATTTAAGGTTGATTCGTCGCGACTGACAGAGACCTTTATCTACCATAGTGCCTAATATTCATCTAGGATGGGCGAGATATTCCGTCTTTTTGCCGCAAGGCAGGGAATCGAGGCACTATCCTGACAAGATCTTACTGTACAGAGACCGGATGGTATGCGAAATTGAATGCAGCTTGACTACTTGCAGGATCGTTGCTGTCCAGACTGGATATGAACCCAGTTGCCGTGTCATCTAGACTCATGGCAGTAAATAATGGAAAAAACAGACTGGTCTCGTCTTTATTTGTTATTTTTGAGAAAACGGGAGGTGGGAAATTGCGTTTCCGACGTTTGAAAACCTACACTAGAAGTTCTACTAGAAAATAGCCCTATTCTTTACTAAAAAGAATATCGCTTTCGTAAAATGAGGATCAGATCATTTTAGGACGTCTCGACTGAACTTTCGCCCAAGGATACTATACTGAGCGGCACCACCAATCCAATAGAATATAGGCGGTATAAAATCCAAATACGACCTGCAAGTACTCCGGAAACGCTGTTATACTAAGCATTCAAGACTTTGCAAATGCAAAGGAGTCTTGACCTTCAGCCTCCACATGCCGCCTATAGCGCTTCTCCTCGCGTTATGGGTCACTTGCTCCGGCCAGTACGCTTATTCCCTCGACCGCCACAAGGCGACTAGTCTCCAGCCGAACAGGGTCTTCTCAAGGCGATTCTCCAAGGCGGGTCACTACTTGAACCGCACCACTTCGGTGGATGTCCGAGCCGAGGCACCTGAGTCTGATATGTTTCCGATCTCGCTTGAAACCTATCTCGTTAACGGCTCTTTCGCATATGTTACCGGGTTGGATCCCAACAACGTCCCCGTCGCTCTAGGAATCGACCAACAATGGTACTATCCTCCTGACAACGTCTCTTCTATTCCCGTAAATATTCCCGCAACCAGTGTCTCCATCCCTTTGACCGGCCATGACACCATCGCCCTTCCTACTGATCTATCAAGTGGGAGACTCTGGTTTGCCGAGGGAGTTTTGAACTTCTCTTACGTTCGAGACCAGGACGGAAATGTGAAGCTAGTCGAGCCATCTACGACCAACGTATCTACCCAAATCTCATTCGTAGAATTCACCTACTCCAAGAGTGCCGGGCTATACGTGGACGTGAGTAACGCGGACTACGTCGGAATCGCCGTGGCAGTAAACATATCGAACTCGGTGAGCCAGAGTCAGTATCCTCCAGAACAAAGCACCGGGGGTTTGCTTCTGGGGGCGATCTTGGGGATCTGCAGTGAGCTAGCGGATCGAACGTCGATCGACGGTCAGCCGTGGCAAGATCTGTGCGTCCCAGACTCCCAGGGTAAGCCTCTCCGTGTCCTCTCTCCCAATCTCTATATTCAACAACATCCGGGTGCGTTTGCCGACTACTGGACGCTTTACGTCAAAATCGTCTGGGCGACATACTCATTTAAGCCCTTGACGATCAACACCCAATCCAGCGAGTTCGGGGACATCCAGTGCACGGTCCCCAACGACCTTCTCATCTGTTCCGGTGCCAATGGGACAAGTCCACGTAACGCTTCCGCCGCATTTTCCGCACCGAGTTCTGAGGACATATTCAGCTGCAGTTCCGGGCCCTTCAACATCAATTCGTCCACTAGCGACCTGCAACGCGCCATCATCCCCCGTCTCTGTGCGGCTTTCAATCGGGCCACCTTCTTCGTCGACCAAGGGGATATACAGCCGAACGGCCCCCCTTCCTCGCTGTACTATTCGGGCCAGACGATGAATTGGTATAGTAAGCTCGTACATGAATGGGAGATAAACGGAGGCTACGCTTTCCCCTATGACGACATCACGTCGGATAGCGACTTGATCGAGGGCAAAAGCCAGTCGGGACAGCTATTCTCGGCTGCACCGCAGAGTTTACTGGTAGTAGCCTACGATACGTAGAACTGAAGAGGCCCCAAGAAGGAAAGGTGAAAACCAATATTCCAGAAAACTCACGAGCCAAGCTAGGGTTGGGGCTTGGAAGGACGTGTCGGTGGAAAGGAGGCGTGTTCGGCTACTCTCTTCAACACGGGTTGAAACAGTCTACCAGCCCTCAACCGAGCGTGGAGGGTTTTGTGGCAGGGACTGGCCTGATGAGGGTGCCTCTCTCGACAGAGTTTGCAAATGTCACCTCGCACTCTTTGCGATCCTCAGGAGATGGTGACCTGAGGCGCAAAATAGCCTCCTAGAAAGTTATATAGAGTCTAGCAGCATAATTTATCCAAATACGGCTTGCGCGAGTGCTTGTAGAGATTCCATCGGCAGTAATGCGTGCCGTACGACGACAATATTTCCATCTGCTCATTGGGCAGTCGCCGATCTAGGTCACACAGCTACAGGGGACCGAAATTCTCACTTTGACCTCTCCGACCTCTCAAACAACATGCCTCTATGTCTTGGTAAACGCCGGGGCCATGGCGATCTAACGAAGTCCGCTTATAAAGGCACGTGCTGCCGTAGTCCAGTGCACATCCACCGTGCGTCCGGACGGGGGGCGTTTTCTGCTCGGGCATGCCAGCGTAGTGGATGTATCCTCCGCAATCTCACACCATGCATCCCCTCCCATGTCAGTGCACCTTGAGTCCACCTCTTGACGAAATTCGCCCATTTATGCGTTATTGCTTCCAATTGTGTAACGGAAGAACGAGGCTTGTGGACGCGAATCGCAGCTGGTCGCGGTTCAAAGACAGGAGGGCTCTATGCCTGGCAAATGTACGTCTACGTCGTGGTGATTTCATTCGTTCCACCCTTTGAAGACAGTCTCTTAAATAGCTTCAGGAACCCGATGGCTTGCTTTGTAGCCATCTTATTTCACCAAATAATCCGGGTCCTCCGATCATTACGCTTTACGCATAGGTTCGCCTTATACTCTTAATTCGCAGTCTCGGATACATCGCTCTATATCTGTATCATCCGGGAACGTGGTACAAGGCGGTTCACAACACTATGTGCCCATTTCGGGTCACATTCGTGATGGAAAAATTGCCGTATCCGTTGAAGCTTAACGTAAGGCCCGTCACGCAAGTTCAAAAACGTCAACTGTTCCACACACGCAGCAAAAGGAAGGAGATCTCGCTCCTCATAAAATGTGCCCTGAA
>NW_015622629.1:0-4805 GCF_000835495.1 Cladophialophora immunda | reverse complement strand
CCCCCCCCCTTTCTACTTTCTATCTTTAGTTTCTGGATTTTATTTTCCAATTCTTCCTTCCTCCCCTTCTCCTCTTCCTCTTTATCCCTCCTCTCTTCTCTCCCCTCCTCTCCTTTACCCCTCTTTTCGTCCTCCCCTATCTTAATTCTATTTTCGTGTTTCCGCCTTGCTTTATACTTTTATTATAGGGGTATTTTCACTCCATCACTCAAAGATCCTTCGAAATCTTTCACTCCCTTCTTTCATCTACAACCCAACCAAGAGCAGGTCTCTCGGTTAACGTCATTCTTTTACGCTGTCAATTCTCGATACACGAGACCACAACCCCTCGACTGTCCTTACCGCGTCCTTTTTGTTGCAATGGAGACGAAATACGGTCTCGCAGTATTAGGGGCACTATTTGCCTCTCTTCATGTCACCTTAGCTTTGGGATCTGTTGCCGTTATCAGCGAATGCGATTTCCCCATCTACTTCGCGGCTGTCGGAGGGAGCTCTAACCCACAGATGGAAGAGCTCCAGGGGTATTATACCCAGCCCTACAGTGAAGAGGGGGTTGGCATCTCTGTCAAGCTCTCTCCGGATAACACTACGTCTGGACCAATCTCACAGTTCGAGTATACTTGGGCCAACGGCAAGATCTCGTATGACCTATCCAACATCAACGGCTACCCCTTCTCCAGTGGCGGGATGCAGATCGTTCCTTCAATGCAAAACGATCCGGCCAATCCTACCTGTGTTATCGTGGATTGTCCGGAAGGTCAGTCCGTTTGCACCGCCGCCTATAATGCACCTGATGACATTCGCACGATGGTCTGTGACCAGGAGTCCAACCTCGTGTTAACCATATGCCCGGATAGCTCCAATAAACGACGGATCTCTAAAAGGGGACCAGGGCGTCATCAGCAGTTGCACAATCTCCACCTGGTGCGACGTTCACGATCGCCGGTCAGATAGATGGCCTGGCTAAGGGCATGAAGCGGTACGAAAGATTCTAACGCTAGATGGGGAAGGGGAGCCCTCCCGCCCTACCGGTTTGAGTACACGAGCCCGGCAACCACCACCTCTCTGTGTCGCTATTTCCTAGATAATGCAAAGGATAAATGGTGATGCAGCGTGAGGCTGCGAACTTTATAGCGCTCAACCATATGTGAATGTCAAGCCCACGTGACGGGCTTGAAATGTCTTAGTAGGGGGCCCGCCCGACCGGTGTCGAAGGAAAGAGTGATGTGTCGTCGATGGCGTAACACGATTACACAGAGAGGGGGTGGGGGGGAATGGGATTGAGCCGTAAGTGAAAGGCCACGTAGATAGAGTAATTAGATCTTAAATTTATGGATGAGGGAGTTCATGTAGCAGTCTGTATCCGCCTTTCGCTATGTATACTTCTCATACTTTTTGTCTGCGAGCGTATGTCCAAGAGACTTCAGAATGCAGGCGGTAGGGGTGACTAAAAGGACCTTGACTTTGGTTTCCCGTGGCGGTCTTCGTCTCTTTCGTCAGAAAATCCTTCGTGCTTCCCACGCGATCGTTTCTCGCCTCATATTTTGAGGAGCCAAAGGTGTTTTAGCGCTCGTCTTGAACTCGGGCCAGTCTCTATAGAGTGCATCACCGGGGCGCGCTTTCTCGAGTGTCTCGAGTATGACGAGGTTGTGAGGTCCCATCTCCAGCCAATAAACAACGAGAGGGGATTCCACACCTATCTTTAGATGAAGTCTGCCTGCATAGGCCTTTTTCGCTGTCGCGTTCAGTCACCTCCCCTTTCCGACCCATCCCCTTCCCTATCGCGGACCTCACGTTTTACTAACAGTTTCTTGCGGAGTAGCCTACCGTGCTGATCAAGTCTCGTCGCCGCGGCGTGTCGATTGCTCAACTCTTTCTCCTTCTGCCACTCACCTGAAACCGCACCACGATGGCCAAAAAGGCAATCCAGCTCGATGAAAGAGCACTTTCTGGAGGTTCGACCAGAGAACGAGGAACAAGAACCAGCGGTATCAAAGTCGCCATAGCCACAAGATCTGCACGGAATTGAAGGGGGGTGCTCTGTGCAAATGTTCCTCGAGCACGGGCAGTTTTCGAACTTGGATTATAGAGCCCTTCTCTGCAGCATAAATGCGCATGCATATTTCGCACAACCATTTGTTATATCTCTTAGCTTGAAACCCGGTTCATATGAGTGTTGTCCTAAGACCATCTTCGGGCTGATCCTTCGGTTTTTTGTTGATGTTGGTGGAAATACCAGACACGAAGGTGTCACTGGCGAGGATGTTGTGGCCGCACTCGACCGCTCCCACTCCGCCGTTTCAGCGTGTATGTCGCTGTCACGATCTCCTCTCAATTACCCTCGTCACATTTGTATTCTAATGTCGTTTGCCGTCTCTCCTAGCCGCCCGATTTGTGATGAAGGCTTTTTAAAGGAGCCGATGGTGGCGGTATTACCGGGAGGTATTCATCGTTGGGGATAAAGAGAGGTTGTAACTCGTCAGAGGAATTATGTGTCCGAGCGCGAAGAAGGTAGATCAACGGCCACAATAGTTTCCCGACGTCCTCGCTCTCTGCGGATTTGACATTCTGGAGATTGTTCTCAGCTTCTGAACCCGAGTGGCACGAGCGAGCAAGATTATTCGATGCTAGCCACCCGTCGATTGATAAGAACGGTGAGGAGCCAATTCTAGACTGACTCGAAGATGAGGAGGATAAAAGGTGTAGTAGTGGTCCATTCGAAAAGCCTGATGGGCCTAATTAACGATAATCGACAGAGGTGTCTGTAGTACTGCCATCATACCTGCCACCCATTCTCGTGATCAAAATAGCTAGCTGATGGGTCTATTGTAAATTCAGAGAAGGTCGATGCATTAGACAGTCATGGTAGCGGGGGCAGATTCATCAGGGATTCTCTTTCAGCATTTACCCTCCTTTGCTCTTCCCGAAGGCAGACCATTTGTGGATTCGGCAGGATCGTGAATAGGTCACGGATTTTTGTCTGTCTACCTGTTTCTCTCCCCAGGCCAGGTCTGATCGTCTATATACAAAATGCTAGGTACCAGGAAGACCTCTCAAGAGTCCTGCGACGCCGCAAGGCCTCCTGGCACTAGGCGCAATCAGGTAACGCCTGAAGCGCTTGTGGAACGGCAACTGTTCCAGGCGCAACACCATTGATGCGCGTTGCTCCGCGTGACGCGTCGAGGGTTTAAAATTAGACGATCCAAGGGGCGGCACGTGACTAGCATGGGTTTCATGATGTTTTGCCTCCATCAGGGGGCTTACCCCGTAGCTGGCGCGATTCCCTCTCTCCCGTGTTCTGAGCGGAGCGGTGCACAAACATGCAACATCAAAGGTGCGTTAGTTGCCACGAGAAAAATCTTGAATGCGTCCCTCTTCCCGAAATGCGACCCCAGAGACGCCGTCGCCGGCTACGCTCGCCCATCGGACCTTCACTCGTACCAATATCTACTATCGACTCTGAGGATCAGAGCCCGTACACCGAGGATCACAGCCCGCACACCGAGGATCACAGCCCGCACACCGAGGACAATATCAAGCAGTCAATCGTGGTTGTGACGGATGCGCTGCGGCGATTTCAACAATCATACCTTGATCTGCAACAAACAGCAAATCAATATCTCCAAACGATCCACTCTCAAGAGCAGCAATTACATACTCTAAACCAGACAAAGAATCAGCAAGACGAAGAAATCCTTGTGCTAGGGCAGGAATCAAGTCAGCGAGAGGAAAAAATCCGTGTGCTAGAGCAGGAATCAAGTCAGCGAGAGGAAAAAATCCGTGTGCTAGAGCAGGAAAAAGAAGAACAGTCACGGCAACTGCGATCAGTGCTGCAACAAAATAGAGAAATGATGTCGCAACTACGGCGCGAAGCTGATCTCAGTCTCCAGAATTCCTTCCGGTTTTCATTGCGAATAGGCGCATATGATGCTAAGACTGCAAGGGACCAATTTCTGAGCTTCGTTGACAGCTATGAGGGACAGAACCACGGTTCTCCTGCAGCCTACGCCACAATCGCAGTATGAGTCTGCTGGACCATCGCCCCGCGGTCGAGGCTCCAAACACTGCCGGAGGAGCCACGCCCCGGGCGGGGTTAAGATCCCCAACCTTCCTCGTGCTACTTTCCTACGTCAAGACCCTGCGATTTGACTATCACGCGCGCAAGCCAGACTTCCACGTGTGGTCCGTGCAAGACCGTGACAGGGGGAGAGGGGATGTGAATGTCTGGACAGTAGGACCTTTTTGGCGATATGAACTCGTCCTCAAACCCCAAGAGGTGGGGTCTCGCAAATGAGAGGAGTTGGTGTTCAACGCTTCATGCACCACCGTGTCAAATAACCCTCTTTATTGATCGGGGCCCCGGGCATGTCTAAAGATTTTAACAATACCCGCCACTTCGTCATGATCGCCCACCTTCCGACGCAGTTTCGGACTACTTTGCGAAGCTTGGAAACAGCCCCTGTGACATGCGGAAGGCTACATTTTTTTGGAGATGAGAGAAAGTTGGCACGGCTGAGAAGTCTTTCCGTGCTGAAGTGCAACAAAGATTACGAGGCGTCAAAAGGTTTAGGGGGAGGATATCGTCTCACGTCTGCAAGAGCGTTAACGGACGTGCGCAGCGCCACATAGCACGCACTCACGGCTCCCTTCTTTACGTGTCACTATTCTCCTAGTGGGGGCTGAATATGATTCCGGGGACATAACGCGTTCAGCAAAGATCTCAATGAAGCAGGTGGATTGCGGTTTGTGATAAGCGCTTAACTAAAGGATGACGGTCATGTTTTTGTGTATAGGCATTTTTTTTT
>NW_015622628.1:0-4927 GCF_000835495.1 Cladophialophora immunda | reverse complement strand
CCTCCCCCTCTTTTCCTAGCCCCCCTTCCTTGAGGAAAAAGAAAGGAAAAAATCTCTTTCCTGGAGTATCTCTTTTTCTCAGAGGTGGGCTGAGTATATCTTCGATATCGAAGCCTCCATGGTAGCCACGTCCCCGATCAAGTTTAGGTTAAATTGATTGGTCTCACATGAGTCTACAAGTAAGCCCAATAAATTCGTGGGTGGAGAGCAACTGACGCTGCTGAACCCGGTCAGTGAACGTGGCTCCTCTCACCTGCATATCCACCCTTTGCCCCAATGCGAACAAAGGGAACGCTGCCTGACGCACTGAGGCTGGGTCGCCTTTGTGGGACTACAAACACGTCGTGCCGCTCTTGGACGGCCTTCTTGGAGTCTTTCCCCGCGTAGAATGCGTCACGTTCTGGTGACGGACCTCGATTGGTGGACTTGTTATATAGAGGGCATGTCGTAGCCAGATGAGGAAGATGATGTTTTGGCCATAGTTATAAAGGGGGCTGTGGTGGTGGGCGGTGCGTAGCTGAACATCTGGTCAAGGTGAGGCAAAAGGCTGACGGGTACAAGCGTTGGTGTGGTGCGACCGGTGAGGCTCTGGCGCAACCACTGGTCGGAGTGATTGCAGTAGTGGCTGCCTTTTCGCCTGCAGGGAGAACTCGTGCGAACCATGCGAACGCCGGCCCCAAAAGAGGGCGCCTCGCCCTGTCTGGGAAATTACAAAAGAGAGGCTGAGGACTGCCGGCCATGGGCCATCTCTGGATCATCCATCTTATGGATTGTATTCCGTCGCCACCATCACCAAGACGGGTTCAGTTCCTGACTTTACCGCCTCTAGGAACCACTAGCACGGGATTCAGGCATCGCGCCACCTTCTTGTGCACAAGGACCTGATATTTCGCTGGGTCTGTCAAACCAAGAGGGGTTTTAGGGTGAGTTATCAGCCATACTCCGGACACAGGATCGCCAAAGCTCCTCCACAAAAGTCAAGGAATTTGTACCGGATAAAAACTTTCCACTGAGCGACCCCTCTCGTGCTTCCAGAGACTGACGCTAAAGCCTCCTAGGGGACTTTCGATGCCATGGCCTATCCGAATCCCGGAGATAAACGGCTGCCGCATCTGAGATCCACTCCACCTGGCGGTGGCGGATCAGCCTACACGGCGATTGCCGCTGAATTGTTGGTCGAGAAGCGTCCTCAACAATGGTACCGTTCTCTCTCTCCCTCCTGTCGACCACCTACCAGGGTTCTGAATTTTTCATGACGTAGGACTGGGAGTTCTCCGAGCCTTGCTTCGCCGATAATCAAACAGGAGCCCAGCGAGTCCTTGAACAGGTTGAGCCTTGAAGACTCTGTCAGACCTTTCCAACAGGCCAAAGAAATAAGACCATTCAAACGCCCAGCAGCCGAAACCGAATGGCGACCCAGCAAGATCGGACCGCGCTCGGCCTCTCCAGCCTACTCTCCCGGCCGCCATGAGGACGATTTCTCACACATTCACTCTCCACCCCCCACCTCGAGTAGACGGTCGCCTTCAGCAAGGGGCTACCAATCCGCTCAGCAGACGCCCGTCTCCTCTCCGGGGCCGGGGCCACACCAGTTTGCTACCTTAGCGCGTCAGAACAGTCGTACTCTGGCTCAGCACGCAGAGTCGGAAAGGAGAAGCTATGATGCACGGCCCGCGTCGGCTCACTCGTCCCAGGATGATTTCTCGGCCGAGGCAGACATCAAACCTTTACTCCAGCCTGAAACCCGGTCCATCTCCCTGGAACAGCTCGTCAACGAGGTCAAGGGCATCTACGCTGGCCTGGTCATGGTCGAGAAGAAGTGCGTCGAGATATGTGCGCAACAAGCTCAAACCACCACCAAACTCTCCAACGAGCAGTGGCAGGCGTTGATCGCCTTACATCGCACCCTCCTCCATGAGCACCATGATTTCTTCCTAGCATCCCAACACCCGACAGCATCACCGGCATTGCGGCGCCTGCCCACCAAGTATGCAATGCCGGCCCGCATGTGGAGACATGGTATCCATTCTTTCCTTGAGCTACTTCGTCATCGTCTTCCGTACTCTTTGGAGCATATGCTAAGCTTTGTTTACCTCGCGTATCAAATGATGGGGCTTCTCATGGAATCCGTGCCCGCTTTCCACGAGACCTGGATAGAATGTTTGGGCGACTTAGCTCGCTATCGGATGGCTATCGAGGAAGCTGACCTAAAAGATCGAGAGACGTGGTCCAACGTGGCTCGTATGTGGTACCAGAAGGCCGCAGACCGCTCGCCCGACACTGGGAGGATCCAGCATCACCTTGCAGTTCTCGCCAGGCCCAATATTGTCTGCCAGTTGTTTCACTACTCAAAGGCCCTTATCTCTGTCGACCCGTTCCCCAACGCCCGGGATTCCATTATGCTATTGCTTAACCCCTTATTGGACGCGTGCTCAGGCCAGAAGTCTAGGTTGGATTCGACCCATTCCAAATATTCAAAGCTCGAGAGTTCTCTGGTGACTGCCGCCGGTCTTCTGTTCACCAAGGGTTCCATCGACCAGTATTGCTTTCAGGTTGACCGGTTTACATTAGAATTGGAGAACCACATAGCACGATCCGGTGTCAATTGGAAGGTCCAGGGACCCGAGGTGGCTTCTGCGCTCATTGCCTTCCTTCTCGACTATGGGTTGGAAGAGAACTACCTATGGAAATCCTTCCGTGCTAACCACGATAGACTTAAAGGCTGCCAGATCGATCAGCAGCAGCAGCAGCAGCAGGAATGCAGCTCCACGATCACCCCCGACCCCATGGCCAAACAACGCATTCACCGCGAATTCTGGGAACAAAATGGATCCATCAATGTAAGCGACTTCCGACAGGCTCCTCCACCTCCGGAACATCGTGTCAATGTCAACTTTACATCGGCGGATGAAGTTACCTCGTACGCTCTTCCCGTCTGGTCTAAGGCCATCTCTATTGTCGCTGCTAAGCTCGGGGACCGCAACATCCTACCCTTCCTCCATCTTACGTTGGCATTTCTCTGGTCCCTGTCGTACGTTCCAGGTGCTCTGATCTACGTCGAAAATCATGTTCCGTGGAGTGTGTTGGTCCTTTGTTTGAACAGTATGAGCAGATCCGGTGTGGTTGACGCGCACGTCGAGTCCACGGAGTTCCCTCAACAACAGTCGGGCACGGGAAGGCAGTTGCCCGAAGACTTTCCCATCCGTGGCCTGGTCTGGGCGCCGTATTATTTCCCGTCGGACTTTTTTGAAGGGGATGTGGTGGACGAAGATGAGCGGCAATTGGAACTGCCAAGCCACACAGCACCACGGACTGAACGGTGTCTCTGGCTGGGAGCTAGACTGGCATCGGTAAGTCCGGGGACTCTGACTCCTTCCCTTCTGCCGCTGACGCTTCGCAGTTGAATCGCTACATAACATATGACCGCTCCACAAAGCAATTCGGCTGCACCAGCTTTGCTTTGTCGCTCTCGGAGAATATATCGATGTACACATGGCGCGTTCAAACGCCCACCACCTCTGGACGTGATCTGCAAATGACCGACGTCCGGTTTTGAAGAGATCAAGAAGCCGCGAGCGGTGATCCTGGGTCGGCAATGGGACCCGTTAGGCTGTTCCAACCTTGTGCTTGGATCATCGCTGCAGGTTTATCGCACTTTGTCTCGTAGGGCCCAGATTCTTGGAGTGCTCAAGAACTTTGAGTGATTCTGCCGGAATGATCTCTTGCGATTCTGACTCTAATCTTAAGAGAGGGGGGGGGGGAGGGGGGACACACCCTATGGTGGCCTTCAGCGAATTGTGATTGTGTCCCTAAGAGGCCCAATACTTCACCAGGTTGTTCGAACTAACAACTTCGGAAGGACTAGAGTCTTGTTGACCTTTGTCTACGATGTCGAAGTCTTGGTATTTAGTTATTGTTATAGGAAATTACGTTGGGAGAATTTGATTCGTCGCTCTGATGCTTATTTTACGTGGGGCCTCTATCTGTATATGCTAGTTTGGATGGGACTTCTTTGAAGTAGCACGATATAGCACAATCCAATAACTCCACCCAGCACGGAGTCCATAGAGCGCTCAAATCCTTATCCCGCGACAGGATCCTATCAATCTCTGAGATCTTTCATATCTTTGATCTCATCGACAGAAGAGGCCTCTTCAGTGGTTCTTCCCATCATCTTTGTCGTCCCGACACTCACGTTCCGAATACCCTTCCCACTGCCGTTACGGCATAGATTTGCCGCCGTGATTGCCCCCAATCTACTATTCGCGTCAGCTTCGCGTATCCAAGCCCAGAGTGGGCTTTGTCGCTTCGTATGTCCCACTGTCCATCCAGATGGAGTCTCACACCGGCAGAATTCAGGTGTAACACACACTTTAACTGGGCCGTACCGTCGGTGATATACGGAAACTCGGATGCACGTGCGGAGCTCGGATCGATTTGAACATCGCGCCTTGCCTATGATGACCTTTTATCTGGCGAATTCCGGTCGCGTAAACTGGAGGACACTGGTGACCCTGACGAACTTCACCATCTCCCCGTTTCAAATAAAGGCCCGGATGAATCAGGGGTAGGAACTCGGAAATCGGGATGGGGTCCTACTCTCAATTATCTCAATGGGGTATAGAGGAGGAGTGTGCGTTGCGTTCTCTTTCAAGTGTTTCTATTCAGATCTCCCTTGAGACGTCGGCGCCCTCCAGGGTGGGCGTTTGGTTGAAGAATCCTATAGCAGCCTTTCACCGGTAACTTCGCGTCCGTTGAGGTCGAGCCTTTCTCTCGCAGATCCGGCTTCACGGCCCTCCTCGCTCTTACTCGTAGCTTACGCGCTTCTAGCTACCAAAAGATGTTCCCTCCCTGCCGCGATCGTTGTTCTTCCGACAGTATCGTGTTGACATATTTCTGCCGCGGTTTCTTCTTCTTCTTCTTCTTC
>NW_015622627.1:0-5045 GCF_000835495.1 Cladophialophora immunda | reverse complement strand
AGCTGCAGTGTAAAGCCTTCCCCAGGGGGCCAAAGATGGACCGCGAGCGTCGACGACCATGTTCAACAGATGGAGCACATTTCAGGAGCTGTTTAATTGGGACGAGCACGTTTAAGCCGGTCGACGTCGATGCCAACATCCGAGAGCCAAGTTCATAACCATCACTGGCCAATGCCGAAATAGGAGAGCCTCCGACGCGTCGAACAAACCGGTAATGAAGAGCTAGAATCAGAAGTCAAGGCTGCCACGAACGGAGCGGCATCTCATGCAACGTTTGTATTTTGGGGTTTGAATAGTATTGATCCTCGGATATTGAAAATCTTCAATGACATGATTCGATTCGACTAACGCTTCCACAATCAGTGTTCCGAATAGGCGGTTCGGTCCAGTCCACGGCCTCGAACTGGACCGCCTGTCCAATTGGAACCTGTGGACTGGACCGCCTACTTCATACGGTCCATGGAGTGAAAGATATATGGGGCCCGTCCTACATTATTACGAACAATAAAGAAGCAATAACACCGTTACCTCCAATCAATGATTTCGTCCTCATCCCATTGCCGAAGGCACTGGGCCGCCCCAATCGTATTTGCCGACAACCGGTTTCGTTTTTTCGACACCATATCGCCACACCTACTGTATTGCCGCTCGGTGTCCGCCTCCGTGGGGTGAATCCCGTAGATTTCAAGCTCCATCCGTTTTAGCCGTGGCCATCGCAGCCCATTAAGCACCCAAAAACGGACCGGATCCCTAACCTTGTCGAAGGAGGAGTCCACCGTGCCTTGAAAAACTCGTCCATTTCATCCGGCGGTGGGGGCTGTGGCCGGACCGGTTTCCAGTGTAACAATTTCCATTGAACCAAACAGATCTTCTGCGGAAGGCGGCGTGGTAGGATTGAGGGTCTCGTCGAGAATATCATCGTCGGGCGGCTGCTGAGGTGACTGTTCCGGTAGTGGCAGATCTTTATATTTGGCCCAGAGGTCTTTCAGTTGCCCCTCCGCCGTGGCCACCCAGCCATCCTCTTCCCGGTCGGCCCACATCTGTCGGATCTTGAGCAGCCGATACTTGGGATGGAGCGCCACCGCGGCCACGTACACCTCGGTATCGTCGAGCTTCCGATAATACTGGTCCAGCTTCTGCCATCCGAGCTGGATATTCAGTCTGAGATCGTCGTCTGGGTCGTGCCGGTAATGCTCGGCCAGACGCTCGAGGTGGGCGAGGAGGAACTCGTAGCAAGGTAGGACCTCCCATATGCACCCGTTCCGCCCGTCCTCGGGGTATCCCTCCAGCTTCTTGGTGACCAGCATCAATGGTTTCAAACTCTGCATGTATCGGGTGATGGTGATCCAGTCGTCGGCCGAGAGCTTATCCTCCACGATGGTAGGCGTCGAGGGGGTCTCAATGGGCTTGAGTGGGTCTATTCGTTTGTTCTTCTGGACGATCTGCTCCAGTCGGGCCTTAAACGTTCTCTCCTCCTTGTCGGCGTACGCGTCGATGGCCGCTCGGTTCTGACACGCCGTCTCGAAGGCGTAATAGTGTGAGTTCCACCGCGTGTCATTGGGTCTTTTCAGCTCGGAAGGAGGGCGGCGGCGTTCCTCTTCGTCAAGAAGGCTGTTGTGGTGCTCAGTTTGCAGCGCTCGAAACTCTTTCGCGCGACTCCCATCCGCGTATCGGTCCGTAATCCACATAATGATATTGGGCAGCCTGCCCAGAGCGCCTCGACGCCGCCATCGCTCCAGATCTTCACGGAGGTGCCGGACATCCGCATTGTCGGCGTCAAAAGCCTCCAGGTCTTTGCCGTACATAACCTGCATGGCCACCAGATTTACGATGTGAACGGCACACCGGAGCCGGCGTTTGGTGGGATCGAAGCCGAAGACGCCGCCTAAGGTCTCCACGGCCTTGTCGTTGTTCGCTGCGTTATCCAGAACAAAGTAGCCCACCCAGTTTCCAAGATCGAACTCTGTGATGATGTCGGCGACTCCCCGTGCAATATTTTCCCCCGTGTGGCTCCCGTCGACCGACGGGATCGACAAGACGATCTTCTTCTTCTTGCCCAACGCGACTCGAGGGAGATCTTAGGGAATAGAGCAGGACGAGGTTTGGCGGTATGAACACAGTCATCGCGAGTGATTTCAACTCCCGTTGGTGTTAGATCCCTTTATCATACGGTGAGACACTCAATCCTGAGGAATTGCTGCCAGAAATCTTTACGGAGGGGGAAGGATGCAGAGTCCAGTACCTTTCGTGAAGCCCTAGGTGCTTTGCGTGACCGCGAAGAAAGGGCCACGGTGAATGGTTGGAGGCTTTTCTGTTCTTGTTGTCCAGGCTCTCTCTTCCCATAGATCTAGGTAAACGAGGGAGGCGGGAATCATAGGAAATGCCATCTCATCCGCCGCGCTGGCATCTCTGTTTGACACCGACCGGACTCTGAGGGAGCGGCTGTTGCTTCTTCTTCTTCTTCTTCTTCTTCTTCCCCCGCGGCTTTCACCACGATCGACACTTCTCTCTGGCAGATCGAAGAAGGCCTCCATCGTCTCTCCGGTAATAGCGCTGTAGGGACCAGGGTTTCGATCTCGGGAGCAAGATAAAGCCCTAATAGTAGTTCTTCAAGGACAGTCGCTGGTGGCCGTTGTTGTGTCGACTGGCAGCGGAAAGACAATGCTTAGGCGGTCAAAGAAATGGGCCTTGTCACGGAATAGTTGATTTGTTCCGAAGTCCCATTTAGGTTAGTTGATTTGTTCCGAAGTCCCGTTTAGGTTAGTTCAACCGCTTCCAAAATTCTATTATTGAGGAATACATAAGAACCGGATATGAGAGACATCTCCCACATGGATTTCGGTCCAGCAGTATCTTAACATTTGCCCTCCCCCGTACAATAGACAAAAAATTTCAATTTCCACGACCTCTTTTGCCCAGTGCACCACTACCTGATAATGTCATCCCAACGAAGTCCCCCAGACTATGATGACTTCTTTTCCCAAAACAGCATATTGAATATCTTCAGACAATGTCAGGAGTTATGCCCAAGTCTGGATATCGGCGGTCCCGGTGAACTTAGAGCCTTGACCTCATCTTCGACAGAGCTGGCTAAGGATCTACTTCAATGTGGGAAGTTAGACTATAACAAGCCAGACGATGATGGACGTATAGAGCCGGGCGAAGAACCGATCCAGGAAATCGCGAACTTCGTGGCACGCTATTGGGGCCCGCGCGATATCGGCGAGACGCGTATTGAAACCAACGCATACCAATCCATACTCAATAGGCTGGAAAAGCTTAGCGAGTATGAGCCTGCGCTCGGGCAAATCTGTCGCGGGGTGACTGAACACCTATTGTTCGAATGCGCTTCGAGTCCCGAAATTTTGGAAAACCTATTTCGAGGCGACACCTTTGAATTATGCTACACGTCGAGCGCTTATATCGAATACCGGAATCGCCTCGCGAATGATGGGAAGGATCAAAATGCCGAGCTGTGGTACATTGAGGACCGGCCAACGACGGTGATGTTTCACATATGGTCCGAGACCATCATGACTTGCCTAAGGAGATTAAAGCGGCAACTGGAAGCTATTGCACCTACTAGGGGACGGGAGACATCAAGTCAGTTCCTGGAGAAAATGCGCCACCTAGCTCCCTACTACACGAAGGCGGATCTTGCGCGCCGGGCACTTCTGACACGGATCGGTCTGCCAATGGAGTACTACAGGCAGCTGGGAAACGAGGTCTTCAGGCCTGAGAAATTACCTGAGACCTACAGGCTTGTGAAATACGCCGCGTCACTCCGTGTCGATCCTTTGGACCTGACCTGTCCGTTCCCGTCGGCGAGTTTTCCCACTGAGCTACGGATGGGGGCCGCTACGGAGAACAAATGGAGACTGAATTCGGAGTATGAGTATATATCATGCCCACTACGCCTACGGTGGAGAGACATCGATCACCTCTTCTGTGTGAGACATAGCCGACATGAAGTTGTTGGTAGTGTAGATAAGGATGAAGGTGAGAACGAGGGTGCGAAGTCTACATATGCCGGATATTAACCTTGTTCAGACGCCCCCGTCGCTCCTATCGAATATAGTGATCGAGCTGCTGTCGTTTCGGATGAGTGTCTGCTCTACATCCACCGTCTCACGAAGGGAGGTGATGAGGTCAATGGGGGTTCGTTCCGCAACGAAACAGCCACCGGTTGTGCCCGTCGCGTTTCCTTCACGTCCGTGCCTCGCACCTATTCCGGCGGTGAATCAGCCCTCCTCAAGATCCTCGGAGAAATCCGTGCCGTCGTAGAAGACTACTTTGCAGACGTACGTTCGCATCCTTGTCTCCTTACGGTACGCATACTGACTCCGTATTAGAAGGACTTGCCGGAATACGTCGGAGTGGACCGCGACGGATGGGATTCTTGGGATCTGGTGATTTTCTCAGAGGGGTAGTATGTAGGCTCACGGAAATCTTTGGGTGGCGAACTGCACGGTCTGAGCGGCTCGAACGCGTGCCTGTCACTATAGTTGGGCTCATCCCGCTCTAGTGTCGCTCTATGTCGGGATGTTCTCCGGCAACTGGATTCTAGGAACAAAATGAAAGATTGGTAGCGGGCTCTGTGAAGCGGACGTTGAGTAATTCCCTTTTTCGTCTTGTCCCCTCAATTTCTTAGCTTCGTGGCTCTTGACTGGCTGTTCGTGTGGAAGAAGAGCGATGGCCTCAAGCGCTGGCTATTTGTTTCGACCGCCGGGCTGCCGGCGTGGACAAGTCCTCCTCTACTCGCTTCGTCCTCTCGGCGGTTCGTAATGGAGAACTGCTAGGCTGATGACTCTCAGCGCTTTACCGATCGCGTCTTCTACGGCCTAAAAATGTAAATGCAGAATGGGCATTTGGTTCAGAAAGAGTAACAATTTGGAGAACAAGTCGCCTAGGCCCATCTTGAAAGCTGAGTGTTGTTTATCGTCCTGGCGAACAAGAGACTGACAGTCGCTATGAATGACGACTTATCCGTCATCCTGTGTCCTCACGCCCCTGGTCTTGACTACAGAACCGGGAGGGGGGGGGGG
>NW_015622626.1:0-5108 GCF_000835495.1 Cladophialophora immunda | reverse complement strand
CAATCAATTGTTCGAGTCAATCAATTGTTCGAGTCTAGATTAATTGACCTACTCCTCTATTCCTGCTACAGTAGTACCTCATCGTATTCTCTACTTATTCTTTCTTTGTGCGAGGTTTCCTCTCTTTCCCCTTTTCCTTTTTACAGTATATGGATGGAGGGTATCTTAATGTGAGATTGAATAAAGTTCCGCAACAGGTCTCGGCTTGGTGCTCGAAATATGTGTATTTTGTAGTTAATTAAGGAACTCACTTCTTCAAGGGGGGGAATTCCGAATTTTTAGAGCCCATCCACATATAATTGAGGGAATTACCATTCGGCAATTACTGTAACACCGATCATAGCACGACGTGGCAAATGCATTACCCTTTTGGACGATCCAATAGATGACCGCCGGCGTTCCCAGCTCAAAATATAGTTATAGTTAGTTAGTTATATAGTTATATATTGAACTGGGGCAAGGCTTCTAGCCATGGGCGCCAGCTCGCACGGCGGTAGGTAACAGGAGCGCTCACATCTTGTAGACCAGTCGATTGATTGAATTGTCTATATGTGTATGTCTGAGGAAATCTGTCTCTCGACGCCGCTTTTCGACTTGGGCGAACAACAAAAGAAAGCCCACCAACCTAGGGTGGTGCCTAGAACAGACCAATCACCCAGCCGCGTCGCTCGTCCACCTACCACCTCAAGCCTCTCAACCTTTCCCATTACAATACAGTATGATCGAAAGGGATTCATTTTTCATCTTATACCACATCCCTGTATGATGAAACGCCCTGTATCGTGAAACAAGCAGGTGGTCTCTCGAATGGAAACGCTTATACTTCGCCACAACCACGTTTCGTCAGCCAGATACACAAACCTCAGCGGTCCGAAACCACCTGAGTATCACATGGCCGGCTGTCGTACAGTACAAAGATACCCCGAATCTAATATCTCGAGATCATAATTTCAGCGACCCATCGAAAACGAAGGCAAGGCAAATCCTCGACTCAGAACGTCAATTTGCGTTTTGCTGCCTTTTTGACTGGCTAGACACAGGGCATCCCATAACTCTGTTTCATCCTTCTAAATTTTATCCTATCATTTCGTGGTCGGCGCGGCTTTGTCAACAACATTCACTCTTGGCGCATATTGCCGGTATAGTGCGTCTGAGCTGCGCGCTGAAATTGCAGTCCTCCGATCCTACCAGTCTCTTTAAATATACCCCCAACACCTCCAGCCTAGCTTTGGTCCCACTCCCTATAAAGCACTTCCTGATGCCCTGTTATCTTCCTCAGATCGGAGTCCTGACCCCGAACGGTGGACATGACCTCCAGTAACTCCAAACGTTCTTCTTATTGCGCCCTCCAAGGATTGACTACGAGGACGCAGCTTCGGCAGGAACAGTTTCCTCACATTTCCTTAACTGAGACCAATTCCTGGGCGAAGTCTTCTGAACAAGAGATTCACATTGCTCTACCTACGGTACTCATACGAAACCGCTTCTGCATTGCGAGTGTGAAAGACGTCGAGGGCGGGGAGGGTGTAAAGGAGAAAAAGGCGATGATTTTATATGAATGCGCAGGCGAGGCTCAGAAGTCGACACACTCTATGGAAAGAATCTTTTCGGCGTTCAACAAGCACTTGCTTATGCCAATGACAATTGGGGTACAGAACTGATTCAGGAGCCACCCAAGGCTGCTCTGGTCTGGAGGATCGACATCTGCACTGGTGATGCAACCAATAGTTTCTGGTGTTCGATGTCAAACCAGTTCAAGACAGTCGACGGATGGAATAATGCTCTGGAGTGTTGGTCCAGCTACTATGCAGAAGCAGTCGAGCTGGGTTCATGGCGGTGTTCAAGCATTGAGGCCTACTGCGGTTCCTGTCGGACGGGCTTGCGGAAAGGATTTTGTTCTAAGTGCAACGTGCAGCACCAAACAGACGGCAGTGGCTACCTGTCCCTGCCACCAAGACTTTCTTCCTGAAGGGAGGGGCTAATTTTGGGAGCCAAGTGCTGAGTGGAGCGTTACTGTAGCTCACCGCTCGGTCACCAAAAGTGCGTACTTTAATTCAATGGGAAAAGAAGAACGACTCAGCCACCCGTACGGTGTATAAAATATGGCGGCGGTGATTGGTCCCCTAATGGACGGCCAAAGGACGTTTGAGAAACATCGACCAAAGGGTAACATAGTGGAGCAACATAACGCTAATTGAGGCATGTTAGCCTACACCACTTTCAGTGGCAAATCGTTCCTTTGGTCCCTGCGCTACTATTGGCTCCTTTGGTCTCCTCTAACGTTGTGCGAGTTGTGCTTTTGGCGCTTTCGGGTCGACACAGACGAGAGGCGAAAGGTCTTTTAGAGGCTTACGAAACTTAGTTCGACCTTCTAAATCTCTACGTGGTCTTCAGGGGTGCTCGTGATCCTCTCAACTCAGAGGAGAGGCGGGGAAAAAAGGGGAGGCGCCGAGGCGGACAGGGGCATAGGAATTACCGACAGTTGTTGGAAGCGTGATGTGGAGGACGTGCCAAGCGGGTGCAGACCTCCTGCACACACAAAAGAACCACGAATTGGCTAGGGATGCAGTTGAAAGAGGAACAAAAGCCTCCCCTCCCCCTAGAATCTCGACGTCGCCGTAACATCACTTGGTGCCGTACCTTCGGGTCGGGTGTACTTGAAAAGAGGTGCCATTGGTCCGCCTAAGCGAGAACTCTCGGACCAATAGGCACAGCTCTTTCCCCTATCGACCCCGGATACCCTCCGTTCCAGTCGATGCACGGTGGTACAAAGCATCCTCTGGGTTTCCCACGGCGCAAAGCCCGAACGGCGGTGTCTGAGATGACGTCCACCCGGCGACTTTGACGCGCGTTTCCCAACTGCGCCGGGGCACGCCGAAGGCCATCGACAAGCGAAACTCTGAAAGACCGAGAGCGAACGTGTCTCTAGGCCTTCCTCGAGACTGAGAAGGGAGACAACGGGAGGAAGGGAAATGGGTACCACGGAATCGAGGCCATTCGACCTATCGCCCGCTCAGCCCTTTAACTTACAATGTTAACGGGATACTGTACCAAGAGCGGAAAGACAAGGCACTCAGTGTTATTAAAACTTCAAGGTACCCTACTGGGTAAGATATCAAGCTTCACGCTCTGGGTCAGACACGTTATTATTGGACACTCGACTGCCCGGCAAAGATCGGAGGGCACGAAGCCTAATCTCGGTGGTGGGTCCGCGTCACGCGGTGAGCCAATGAGATTTCAACGAGGCGCTGGGCTGCGCCCACGAAATGAAGCCAGCCTCCGCCCCGTTTCCCACCTTCTGCACGGCTCAGCGGGCCTTTCACATATAAGGGACCGCGGAAGTGACTACACAGCCACGAATGACCGCGGATTGGATCCATTCTACTCACTTTCTAACCTCACCCTTACCACGAACCCGACATGGGAAAAGGCGTGGACAGTCCTTCTCGATCTGAGCCCCCGCCCACGACTTTGCCAGAGCGGCCCTTAACTATCTGATTGACGGCATGTTTCGATGAGGCTTCTTTGTAGGCCTTTTGTACGGCGGCGAAAATGATAGCCGAATCCCAGCCGCGTCGTGATCTCCGAGAGACCATCCGTACCGCGAACTTGTTATTCTTTGGACGAGACTACATTGCTTCGCCAAATCAAAGACGCCTTCTCCCCGGAACTTGAACGACTGAAAAACATTAGGGCCGTCGAGGGCACCGAGGAGCAACGCGTCGCAGTTCACGGAAATGATGATACTTTGAGCCCGTCGCAAATCCTCTATGGGATCAACTATGATGAGGTCAACCGAACGCTTGTCGGAATTCTTGCCCTTCGTTGGGTCTACAATCGTGACTATGCGAGCTTCACTCGACCCCAATCCTCCGAGTCGCGCTTGACAGAGGAATCATTCGAGTGGCTGCGCGACCTCTTCGAGAGAGGGATAGAGGGCCCAGATGACCTTTTTGCGGTGGTGGTGTCAATGATCATTAATGATTTGGGAAAGGATACCAACTTGGAAGAAGATATCTTCTTCCAAACTGGCGAGCGCTTAGAGGACCAGAATCACGATTCGATACTATTAGCAGCAGCTGAAGCTGGGATGATCGCCGCTTTAAACTACCTCACCGAAGAGAAACGCGAGGAGGTCATGCTGGGTCTGGAGCTAGGATCGGAGCTGAATGCAGGGCAACTGGCTCAGGCCGAAAGTGTGCCTGTCAATCTCGAAGGATTGCTGGCCATGCGAGGCCACGAACATGCATTCGAACTCAAGTTCATGGAGCAAATCCTCGACGTCGCCGGCGCTCGAGGTCACCTTGACGCTTGTGGCTCCAAGAGCTTTAACGAACCCGTCTTCCAAGCTTTCAAAACTGTGCATGAGGTGTCCCTCGATATCATTGCCGGCAAATGCAACCCTCGTCAAGGGTATGACAAGGTACTCACACAACGTGCAAACTTACTGTCCACCGAGGGATTTCGCAATCTTCATGTGGACCATCCAGAAGACCGCGCACTCCTCCGCTTGTTGACCATGGGCCGGACTACAGATATCCAGCAAGCCGAGCTGTTCTCGACCACTTTCAATGCTCTGGACAAGATCGCCAAAGACCAACTCGTGGCGGGCCTAAATGTCGACGGCATTGCCAATGAGACAGCAGTCGTGCCGTACTATATGCCCTGTCTCTTATCTACGGTACTGGAAACCATAAAGGACTGGGATCATCAAACCAAAAACGGGGCTCTCACATCCGTCTGGCGATTCTTAGCCAAAGTGTTAAGTCCCCATCATGGTCTGTCTGGTGGCCCTGAGAACCCAGGAGGTGACGATCGAGGACAATCTGGGATCGTCATTGAGAGGAACCTGAAGTCTGTGTTGGATATTGTCAAAAGCCCGGCGTTCGCCACAGATCCGGCAGTATTGGTTGATTGTGAACTGCCGCGTGGACAGATCCAGCGGCGGCAGAGTAAGACTAAATCGTGGGAAGATCTTTGACGAGGACGATGGACGAGAATGATCCCAGTGCAATCCCTCGTTTTCCCTTTTTTGTAGTCCTTCTCTCTTCTCTTTTTCCTCCCTTTTCCTTCTTTTTCCCTTTCTTTAATTATTTATTTCTCTCTTT
>NW_015622625.1:0-5212 GCF_000835495.1 Cladophialophora immunda | reverse complement strand
TGCGCCTGAGACAGTTGCCGTTTTACGTGCGCTTCAGGCGTTACCTGATTGCGCCTAGTGCCAGGAGGTCTTGCGACATGGCAGGACTCAGGAGAAGTCTTCCTGGCACCTAGCATTTTTGTATATAGACGATCAGACCTGGCCTGAGGACAGGCACAGGTAGACAGACCAATCCATGACCTATTCACGATCCTGCTAGTTCGACAATAGCTTATCAAGCACATGCGGTATGTCACCGTGATACCGCCACTCTCAAATTCACAGTGGTGGTTTTGGAGCTCGATATGATTCCATAAGGTCCTCTTTGCCGGTGTAATTCGATCCTTCACCTCCGTGTCGTCCGGTTACGTGTCTCAGGCTCCCTTAGTTTCAACCCCTCCAAATCAGAGACGGGTTCATCTCCCCTAGAAATTGTATCCTTGCCCGTTACTTCCCCATACCAAAGCGAGTCAGCTATTGTGGCGGTTGAAATTCCTTTTTCGCTTGTCGCCGGAGTACTAAATAGTTTTTATAAACCTGAGGCTTAGATTGCTGCTGGTAAAAGTGCTATCTGCCGCTCAATAGCGCTCTCACTTACTTTCAACCGAGACTCCGTGCGAACTGTAGAAGCCTCAAACTACTCCTTCAGCTCGGATTCTGTGGAAGGAGATACGGCTCCTAATAGGCTTCACTAACGTCAAAGAACCTTGAGAATGTAAATGTGGCCGGCCAGGTCGAAATTCTAGTTGCCCCATAAATGAAATCATGTATTGCTGCTTCAGCAGGCTATTCATCGTCAGGTGAATCGATCGGAGCACACACAGACTTCGTAATGAGGCTTCTTAGATCACCCGCAGTTGGTCCTGGAGTTTCACATTCCTGTGTATAGATCAAGAGATGTATCTATAATTGACCGATGGATGCAGAAGACTTACAGCGAGCGGCCACATGGTCGGCCGGCACGATTTTGCAACCAGACATGGTGCATTTGAGATGTTCACATAGTGCACCATGCCACTCAATCTATATATCTAGCTTATCCTAAAGTAGCATCTTCCTCGTAAGAAGTGGCCGACATTGTGGACCTCGCCCGGGGCTACAATACGGGAAACTGTCGCTAAAACGTTAGTATCTTACAAAAGGGCAGGCACGGGGCAGACAGACCAATCCATGACCTTGCTCAGATCCTGCCAATCCAACACTACGGTATTGGTAGCGTGGAGGCCCCTGGTCGGCTGTTACGGGGAAAAGGGCGATCGCCTTGTAGACCCTCCGATAGGGAGTCGAGCCGTGCCCGATATTGCCAAACTGCCGAGTATAGGTAGACCACTTAGTAACTTACCGAGTGTCATTAGGGGATGTGTTGCGCTTGAGACAGCTTATCGTTCCACCAGCGCTTCAGGCTTTTCCTGAATGCGCCCAGTGCTAGGAGGCCCTGCGACATGGCAGGACTCAGGGGAGGTCTTCCTGGCACCTAGCATTTTGTATATAGACGATCAGGCCTGGCCTGAGAAGAGGCATAGGCACACAGACCAATGCATAACCTTGCTCAGATCCTGCCGAATCAACAGGATGAATATCCAGGCCCCTCAGCCCGCAAAACCGCACCCGACGACCGGGCGCCTAGTCCAGGTCGATGACGATGCACGGCGTTGCCCCGTCATCGAGGGTGACTTTTGAAATGGGAGCAGGGCAAGCCAGACGGAAAGCCACTAAGGAACGCCAGCTGGAGGCCATCAAAGCGTACAATGCGGCTGAAGGCGAAGATCTCCAGTAGAATAGAATACGAAGGCGAAGTGTCGTGACCGTTGTTTCAGGGGCGAGGATGTTAAGCATCTAATTCAACAAACTTTATGAACCCAAGCTGAAGAAACACCCCAATTGAATAAATAGACGCAGCTAACTTACGCTTTCTGAGAGGTTTTTCTTATTGTTTCCCTTTCTCTGTTTTTCTTTTTCTCTTGTTTTCTTTTTCTTTTTGGCACACAGAGATTGGCTCAGAGCTTCAGCTCGCCGTAACGTCCTCGATCCGACCATAGCACTGCTTAAGGTTTGAACCCCCGATGGCCGCACATTCTGAGTTTCGCGCAAGCGGGATGGCTCGCCGAAAAAGGCTTGTACAATAGCTGTGGCGCCAGATTCTGGAAGTGGGAAGGTAGTTTAACGCGGGCGCTTTATCGAATAACCCTACAGACCGTAGTCTAGCTGTCACTTTAAGCGGGGTTTGTAACCCGCTTACCTAACAGTGGCTTCAAGATATCCCGTAGAGCGAGTGGCTTCGAAGGGGGAGTTCCGTATAGTCAGTACTATAAGAGGCAGTACTAGTTCCTATTTCCGCCGGCCGTAGTTACTGGAAGAATGGCCGGAAGCTTCCATGTGGGATCGGAATATTGTGGAGCAAGTTTATAGCGAAGGGGGCACTTGGCATAAATCAAAGCTGCTCGGAGCTCACGTGCAACTCACCAACCGATCGTGTGTTGACTCGATGGAGGAACATGGTGAATTCTACCTACAAGTGCTTGTAGGTTCTAGGGACCGTCTGGCTATATATACCCCTTTGAGTAATTTACGAAAGGCTATCGGCGCTAGCCCGGAGGCCTTGGGCCGAAGGCCTTCCAGGGACTAGCGTGACGGTCATTACATTGCCCTGGCAACCTCGTCAGTCACACGTGCCGTTTTACAACGAGTTGGCCTTCTCCTTCACCACCGCACTCATCTCGCAACCAAGAGGAGCCGAAATCAAGTTCTGATGACAACAATCAACAGCCAAGATTCCCAGGTTGCCACCCATCTTAAAGGTGTGCATCGATAATCGACCAAGATTATTCAGATCGAAGCAAGTCTATTCGGCTCAACTTTTCTGGCTTTGACGTCGCCAAGACTCTTATCATCTTGCACGTGATGACAATAATTTTACTCACTGCTTTCAGCGGTCAGAGATACCTTTGATGATGTTTGTGGCCAAATACCGCTGTCTTTTCTGTCTCTTGAAGAACCTCCTAGATATTCCCTCCCCCCATACGTTATCGAGTTGCTGAACCATGTTGGGATTCTCTCGCTCGCAATAAAGTCCACTTCTTGCCATACAACAAATTACAACGCTGCGGCCGTTCATTCTTGTAGCAGACCCCGTCGAGCAGACAAGAAATTTTGACCAGCTTCAATGGACCAAATTGCTACACTATGGCGGCTTGGTCCCCTCAAAATATTGTGTTATCTGCTGGGGTTCCTCATCCTCTATGTGAGTCAATCCCCCTAAAGCGGCCTCAGTCTTACGTAGGCTACTCCAAAGGTTCTGTCGGTGTGCTTCTACCGGCTCACATTGCACCCGCTGGCGAGGATACCCGGCCCCTTTCTCAGTAAGTTGACAGACTGGTCCATCGTACTCCAAGCATCCAGCGGAAGTCGACACATCCTGACGTGGAAAGAGCACAAGGAGTACGGTGAGGCGAAAGCTAGTAGTCTTTGTCTTTGTCCACATCTCATGACCGCATTGACAGGGACCATCGTCCGTATCGGGCCCAACACCTTGTCATTCAACACCGCCAGTGCCCTCAAGGCCATTTACGCCAGTCGCCACGTCAACTTGCAAAAGGCCCCCTGGTACCTCACCATCGACGCCGGATCCGGGGCGGCCAGCGTGCATTCGGAAATCGACAGAGATCGACATGCCTTTCGAAGACGGGTCTTAGATCAAGCAGTCTCTGATTTGGCCGAGCAGCCTATCCTCGACAAGATCAAGACGTGGGTAGGATACCTAGGCTCCGAGTCCAAGGCCAACGAACAAGACTGGTCTGAACCGACGGATATGAAGGATTGGTGCAACTGGCTGAGTTTCGACATAATGGGCGAGCTCACATTCGGCCAGAGCTTTGGCTGTGTCGATAAGGGCGAATACAGATTTGTCTCGGATGTCGTCCTGAATGCTACTAAGTTCGTTTACGTGGTGAGTACGGGGTACAAGTCACAAGCAGGCGCCCTCACCGCCGGCCCCCGTTTACGTGCTCGGCGTTGAAAGTTACTGCTAATGGCAAGCACTGTGTTGATTTAGGCCGGCTTTTGGCCCTTCATCTCTCTGGTCCGCCCTCTCCTTGGAACCAAATGGGCGTCTTTGTTGTTTGCTAAGAAAGCTCACGAATATGAAGCGTACATCCGGTACGCCAATTCCATGATGGAGAGGCGTATCGGGGCGGAGAAGAACCCAACTCAAACACTAGACGGGACGCCCACCACGAGAAGGAAAGATTTCGTCCACCACCTCCTCCACGCGCGCGACCCGCAAACGGACAAAGGGCTTACTTTGTCCGAATTGCACGCCGATTCGGCCTTGCTCATCCACGCCGGCTCCGACACCACGGCTCTCACGCTCAGCGCGGCCATCTTTTACCTAGTGCACCACCCTCTGGTGCTGGCCACGCTGCAAGGTCTCGTGCGAACCACGTTTCCGACTCTCGATTCCATCCGCGCCGGCTCCGAGTTACTTTCGCTGCCCTACCTCCGTGCCTGTATTGACGAGACTATGCGTCTGGCCCCGCCCGTCCCCTCGCATCTCCCGCGTGAAGTCTTGGCTGGCGGGATCGAAATCGACGGATCATTTTTCCCTGAGGGTACTATCGTCGGCGTAGCGCCATGGTCCATTCACCACAACGCGGTATATTTCCCGGACCCGTTTAAGTATAATCCGGATAGATGGATGGCGGCGTCGGACGCGGACACCGACAACGGGGAAGACGGACGAAAGGCTGGAACCGTGCTCGCCCGCTCTGCATTTTGTCCTTTTGGGGTTGGCTCGCGCGGCTGCGCGGGAAAGCGTCTCGCGTATCTGGAGGTGAGCCTCGCACTCGCGACGTTCTTGTGGGTATACGATGTGAGGTTGTACAGCAGTACTGCTAGTAATACCACTCGAAGGAGTGGTCCTGGCGAGGGGAAATCTGCGAAGAAACACGCCGATGTCAGGGATCGGACGGATCTGTATCAGTTGTGGGATCACTTCGTGGCGGATCGCGAGGGGCCAGTGGTGCAATTGAAGAGGGCGAATGTTTCACTGGGAGAGACGGAGTGAAGAGGAGAGCGACAGTGGCGTAGACTAGGAGAGTGAGAGAGAAGTGCATATGGGGAGATGTTGTAGGTTACCGGTAGTAGTCCTAGGCATTTATTTAGATGACATGACACACCAATGATCCAGTTGTTCTTCTCCGGGGAGAGGATTGGTTTGAAACAGCCAATCCACCCC
>NW_015622624.1:0-5222 GCF_000835495.1 Cladophialophora immunda | reverse complement strand
TTTTTTTTTTTACGGTTCACCATTTTATTTTTATTTTTCCCCTCTTGGTTAACTGTGCGTTACATTTTGCGTCATTGTAGCCAAGGTCCTGATCTCTCTGCATCGCTCATCTCTCTAGAGTACTTTATCCCTTTAGTACGTTTCAGCTTAGTCAAAGATGGCTTTTCCTGTACACTACCTGGGACGTTCTTGTACAGACATAAGCTGAACATATGGACTCTTAGGAATTATTTCCTACCATGAGTTATCTTATTTCCTACCATGGGTTATCTTATTCCCTACCATGAGTTATCTTGTCCGATTGCAAGAACTGGAGCCATTAGCATTCTTCACAAACCGCCCCAGATATTGGCGTCGCAAGAATCTTTGGGCAAAGCGAGACTATTACAGTATAAACGCGGAGCACTGACGTCGACATAAAAGGGGATGCCATCCCCTCCTTCCCTTCAAAATAGTCTTTGAAGCCTGCCGCTTTTCAGAGGGCTAGCACTATTCTCGCTGATCCTTGTATTGGCTGATTACCTGGCCTTGCTCCCCTAGGTCCCGAAAACCTGCCAAATGCCCAACTTTAGCGACCACGAGTACCCGGACTGTGATTCGGGAAAACACGCACCAATGCGTCCGGATATACGGAGGCGGATGCTCAAACGAGCATGCCTCAGTCACGGCCAACTCCCCTCTAAAACGGCCCTTGATCTCATTGACGGCGTCGCGGATACCGATCAAGCTAAGAAGCTGCTTGATCAATCGGACGGAGAGACGAATGTCCTCTTCGACCTATGCGAATCGTTAAGGGTGCATCTTCAGAGGATGCGAAATCAAACCAGCGGTGCTGTTGAGCAGTGGATGCATTCACCAGATGCGGTGAGAGTACGATATACAATCGAACCATGAGGACAAACAGTGAGGTTGGGGTGGCACCTAGAAAATTCCCGATAAAACGGCGCGACCTCCCAGTCGAGAGAAAGACCCTCTTCTGATACTTTATAACTCTAAATAGTCCAAATCCTTCGTTGTTGTTCTTATTTTGCTTTGCTCTTCCCAGAGGAATTCGCGACGAATGTAAAGAGACAAGATCATGTCCGTACGAAGGTGTCTCCTGAAAGTGCCGCATCATCTCAACCGTGGAGTCAAAGTGCGTTGATCCACGAGTGATTTGATAAAACATGTCCCTTCAGACGTCTCTTCTACAGTACCTCTTGCATAGAACCGATTGCTGCTGATCGGCAGTTGCAAACGTTCCCTCTCGCGTCGAAATATAACACTACTCTCGGAATCTATCTAGGACGATGAAGTTGGGGAGGAATCCTCATGTAAGGCTCTTGGTCCACTCTCTGGAATCAACCTCCAGTGGAAAATAAACACTGGTCATCGCGACTTCTTTCACTTGCAGAATGGCCCTTCTCTTCGTTCACCAAACACTCATTCTCGTCAATACCAGCAACGCGCCAAACGGCAATCTAAGCTAAAAGCCCCGGATACAGGCTTATAAGTGTGGCATTATGCATTTCAAAGAAATGTTTCAGCGCCGAAAATCACCACTCTAAGAAGACTAGTATCAATATATCTGGTAAAATCGAGTACTCGATGCCTCGCGAGGAAGACTAACTAACCACAGCCATGTCTCCACGACCCAATCTAATCAGCCGTCAGGTGAAAACTAAATTCCTACCCGTAGAAGAACCCTACGTCCCTACGTCATGATATTCTCGCGTGGCTCTCCACATTATGAAATTCGGCCTTGGTACCTCACGTTCTGACCCGATAATCTTTCTCATATAAGTCGACATGGCTCTAAAAATGGCTAGTGAATAACTAGTCAATTGCCACTACTTTAATACTGTAGACACTCGGAGTGCAAACAACCAATATTACGACGGATTGCAATCACTGGCTATGCCCTTGTCGTTACCTCAATTAGATTCCTCATTCCTCATTACCGTCCTCTGAGGCTCTGCCGATACGTGTCGGGATCTTTACATCAAGCTTCCGTAAATTGAAAGATTGATTGAGACAGCTAGAGTTCACATCGAAGCATACTTTCCGCGAATGAAATTGAAGTTCTTCCATCGTCGAATGACCTACTAACCACCTCTACCACTTCTGAGGGCATCGCATTACTGAGCAGGAATCTTGAACAGGATATCTGTGGGCTCGACAGCCCTGTCAAACAACGATGTGCCAGGCTCCATAATGCAGTTCAAAAGTCGCGTACTGACTGTACGCTTCTCCGGGCGGGAGAGTACGAACCTCCCGAAGCAAAATAATGAGAAAAGGCGCGAGCATCAACAGGCCCACAGTGGTCGGCAGGACCAAAATCATGACTTGTATTGATATTTTGATGGCGTGAAGAAAGCACGACGCAGAGCGATCGGGAATCGCAAAAAGTGTCAGAAAAACCGCTAAAGGTCAGAAAGTAGGTCACACATCCCCCAGAACTCCTCAAGACCTCGTTAGAAGCTCCTACACATGCCGAGGAAGCGGAAGGAGGCATATGCGAGATCAAGCCCATGAGCTGGAAAGTTAATGTTTCATTTCGCGACATTGTGATTGCCCACTCGAACCCTCATTATCAGACCAGCAAACATCCTACTTATCGTGCAATCGTGTTCAGCAACATAAACGCAGTCCTTTTCAGACCATGAAATATAGCCATAGATTTATTCCACACACTACTTAGTTACGCTATAACTATATGATTATTATACCATAAAATTTCTTATTATATACAGGACTAAGATTACCCTCCATCGAGAGTAGGAGTTGTGAGATCTTTACGCAAGACTAGCCACATCAGCACATGTGCTGGTGCCTGCTTATCTTCGAGGTCTTCGCATCCTTTCCACTCAGTGGTTAGTTTGCAGACAATTGGTTGGAATCGTTTTATAGGCGCCTCAAAACCAAGATTGGAAGGTGCCTTTAACGAAAAGCATCACCGCGCGACGGACTCGAAGTGCCCATCGAGGCAACGCAAGAAACAAAAATTCCCCATCGGACGTAGACAGTCCCAACCAGGAGGAAATATAGACGAGACAATTGACTCTCTTATCAAGGAGCGCAAGATCGAAGAATCGAAAAGTACCATTCACAAGGCTGTTACAATGGGAACGCCTCTACACGAAAAGGCATCGCTGGCCATCGTCGCGGATTTCATTAAGCGTGATGACATGGACGGGCTCAAGGAGTACAAGCACGGCCGTCTCAGCTCTCAACGCAATTCGTATCAAATGGCGAAGAATGCAATTGAGTTGGATGCCGAAATTGATGTGTCCTCTTGCCAACACTCGTCTAAAGCGTTTGGACCACTTCTTGAAGAGATATATGATTTGATGGCAAGAATCCAATCTCCGAACCCTATTCAGAGCCCTGTTCAGGGTTCTCTACAAAATCCGGTCGTGGATGATGCGCAGTTCCACGCCACGACGCAACGCCTTCAAGCATCTGTCGATACAGCAATACACATAACGAGGGGCACCGGATTGCGAGGGCAACATTACGTGGATGGGGCTGTTGCTGCACTCAACGCGCATCTTGCGACGGGAGGATTAGAGCAGGTACGAGCACCTATTGTCAAGGACGACGGCATGCACGGTGTGCTCACGGGGTTGTCTTTGATGCCGTAGGTAGAGCTTAATTAGCTACTCTTTAAAGCGATTCGTTCGTTTTCACGTGTGTTCTTTCAGTGATTTATTTTTCCCCTGTCCTATTCACGGTGATGGTACACCCCGACAACTACATGGAGCTGTGATTCCTAGTCCCCTCTTATACTCACCAGCCACTAGCCCAAAGCGGAACCGAGAGACCGAGGTACTCTCCTGACTCGCAAGCGCAGAGCACGCGGCTTACTAGTACTGGCTGGCGGCCACGAAAACTTCATTTTCCGGAACCAGGGGGTCGAGCTCCAGGCTCATAAGCGAATTGGCTGGAACAGACTCGAGCAATACTAGTATGGGTCTGCGCGCGGCCGCGGGGGGCCCTAGTTGGATGGTCTTAAAATTCCAGATTTTCTTTCCTTGTCGTGATGTAGTTGCGAGTCCTTCGAATGCACAGAGGGCGTCTGCTCCTGTCTTGGTCATCTCAGCTTCCTACGCCAACGATAGCGAGCTGGCCCCGTGCGAGCACAGCCATCAGATACCACGACAAGATGTGATTCATCACCCTAAGGTGCTCCACGTGCTCACGGAGGACTTAGTTATGTTGTCCAAATCGACCAATTTTAGTGCTCTGGAGGACTCGGGCTCCTTCGAATCTATCTAGCTATGACCACAATGACCTCGATAGGGTTGCTCGTCGCAGAGAAGAGCTTCGCTCTTCTCTGCTGTGATTTCGGGGAGATCACTTCAGTCTGTAGGGGAACGCGTTTTCCCGCTGGAGAACACTTTATTTGGCGCCCGCGGCGACAGCGTGAAGCTGCCGCCAGCGACGTGCTAACACCGAACACCGGGTGAAGGCGTGATCCAAGCTGCTGGCGAGAAGCAGCTGCTTCGCGTGCTTGCGAAGGGCGACAGAAGGCATTGCATCCCAATTCCAGCCGTCATTGTTACGCTATTCCCCTCCATCTTACTGCGCAAGTGCACAGGAACTGTGCACTTGCGCGAGAGAATGTATATCGTCATCCTTCTCTTTGTATATATAGATCTTTTCTCCTATCCCGTCTTGCTCTTCCATAGCATGTCTTCGCAGGGCGAAGCACCTCGTCGCAAAGGGGCGGTATTGAGCTCGTGGGTGTGATGGATACGCAGCAGCAGAGAAGGACGAAAGGGATGCGGCATTACAGTGGAACAAGTCGTCAAAACCGACCCAAGAGCGTCGAGTCCATTGTAATGCACTCTATCAAGTCAACCAAGCTTAGGAATAATGCGATTCGTCGAGCAAAAGGGTTTCCTTGCCCCTAGACAGCGGAGTGAGTTGCCCCCGGGTTAAACAGTTGGAGGCCAGCCTTGTCAAGCGGACATGATGTTCCGCGTCGTGAAGGCTTCGCTGCGTCCGTGCGTGGTTGTAAAGCAGGTTAAAGTGCTACTTTCCTACGGTGTTCGCACCGCCACGATACCAGATCTCGACCTCTTCACGATAAGCACTTTTGAGGGAACTAAAAACGGTGAGATAGCGCGGGTGGAGCTTGTGCGAGGTGTGCGAGGGGAGCCGGCAGAGTATGATGTTGTTCTCGAAACAAAAATCCAAATCTCTTCGCATTCATGTGTTCCAAAGCCATTTTTTTTTTT
>NW_015622623.1:0-5355 GCF_000835495.1 Cladophialophora immunda | reverse complement strand
GGGGGGGGGGCTATTGGAGGAGTCGGCGACCTGTTCAGGATCCGATGCGAGTTCTGGACGCCGGAAACGACGACTAAGGTGCAAAGCGCTGGTGGCAATGGTGAGGAGTGGGAATCACAAGGGATTGAAGTGGAGGACACCTACCTAGAGTTCTGGGCTAGGAACCTGTACGCACGGCAAAATGGTTCTGGCGATGACCGGCTGTCGCAGCTGAAGCTCAAGCGACAAAGCTCCCACTGTGGCCCTGGTGGACGACCTTTTGTTACGCTGTCAGTCCAGCATCGAGAGGGGAATTAGGCATCTGCGTGTAGGCCAGTCAAGCTAGCCCTCACTAACCGAGATTTCGCCTCCCACGCCAAGCTCAAAGCTCTGCTACTGTGCCGGTTCCGGTCTTGGGAAGTGACGCTGTATGGAGGACCTTCAGCCAGCATGGCTATCTTATTGAGGTTTTGAGCGATAAATTATAGCCATATAACTCGTGCTTTCGCTTCTACCTATCGCGGAATATCCTCAGCTTTTCCCACGCTCATGGTGCTCATTCATTATTGCACAAGACCGTCCCCGGCCGTCCACTACCACAGATTCCACCGTCTCATCTTCTCTCTCAGCTTGTGAGCCAATCAACATTATTTCGTGAAAAACGTGGCGCCTATCACGGCCACAGTTCGAATCTAGGTGGGTATGCCTCAGCAGGCAATGATTTATTTGAAATGCAGGAAGAAGGACTATATTATCAAAAGGTTGATGTTCTGTGCATGGCGGATATTCTCAACGGCCACGCGTGGCCAGCGCCCCCTAAGTTGTTGGAATAGGCCGAAACGAACCTCTTCCTTCCTCACCGTTCGCCCTCCTCGTTAACCCATACACGCACATATCCTCGGTCGTGAAGAAAACAGTTCTCCTATCGCGTAAATCCGCATACTTGACTGGTTTGTCAGTGCCTTTAGCTCGGCTGGTTCGCCGTCTATAGGGTTTCGCTTCCATTGTTCATACCCTCGGGCTGTCATTGTTCTCATGGAGGATCCCCTCAGCCTTGTGTGTAACGCAAGAATGGATGAAGACTAAGAAGAGGAACAGGAAGTGGCATGACAGACTATACGCGACATAGTGAGCAAGAAGCAGGTGGCATCGGATGGGGAGACGCGAGTTCGGATTGAACTAACGCCCATCCTCAGCGACGTTTGGCGAGTGTGCAAATTCAACAAAATCCAGCTGGATCGCGTCATCATTATATCCCCATTATGCTCCAACTTCCGGTGTCATTCTTGCCAGATCGTGTTCTCCAGCGTGCCTGGTCTAGTTCACGCAGTCCCCTGCCATACGGTGCTTGTTTCACAGTCCTTCACTGCAGTATGCGTAATCAAAACCTCCCCAGGCAAATACCAGCTCGTTGTTTCCTTTTTCTTCCTTGCCAGGGCCCATTCTCTCTCTTTCGTCGCCACCCTCCCCCATCCGTTTTGGGTTCATGTCCAAAGGCGGCACAAAGTAAGCTTATACAAAAACAATCGAAAAGGCGTTCCCGCTCCTCCACCATACGGGTCCGTGGTCTTTCGGAACGGGACGAGGCGAGATCGAGTAGTTCCAACCTAAAGGCGCGCGGGGAGTGCGGAAACATTGGAACCCTCAGGCAGCGCCATGGGAGGGTGCCAACCTTCGGGTGGCGACTGTTGTAGACTAGTTGAGGCTGCGCTGGGTAACACTGAGGAGGAGGGAGGAGCGGGAGGGAGAGTTGAATGATTCTGATCCGGCATATCTTCTAGCTGGCTAGTTTTGGTGTACGCGGATTTGACCGCTGACCGACTACTGACAGGTAAGATAGACTGTTTCCGACTAAAACGAGCTCAAGTACATACCGGGGACGGAATACGACTAGACGGCTAGTAGCAAGAGATGCCTGGACCGCGGATACAAGCAACGGAAACGACTAAGACGAAGGATGACAAGTGAGGAGATGGCGAACGTGTCCCCAACTATATACTCCGTACTCCATACATATTTAGCTGGCGTCTGGTGGCCTCCATGCGCCCTGCCCCGTGTAACAGAAATGGCGGTCAAGGGGCTGAGAGAAACTTCCGTGAGTACAAATATGTTTGAGTTCTGGAGCTAGGGCGACCCGTTCAACCCCGACAAATAGGGCTTGCGGGCTTCGCTAGGTCAGTGCTTAGAGCCTGAGCGGCGTCTCTAGGATCTCGCACCAGTGGATCGGGGGGGACGGATCGCCCTGGGGCTGCAGCAGCAGCTAAGTTCTTGTGTCACCGTAAACCAGCCTTTGTTTCTTTCCCTCGCCCGCGCGTGCAGTAGGCCAAAAGCACCGGGTAGAGGTGTGCCTGTCTCCCCGCCGGATCGAAACGACCCTATGAGCACAGGTCGTCTTGCCAGCCAACTAGATTTACCCCCCTTTTGGACTTTTTGGTGTGTTTTTTCGGCCTCCTCGCTTCTCTTTCCTCGACTCTCCGCTGTGAGGATCGAACTGGGAAGGCCAACGACACGGGACGGGTTTCGAGTATCACACGTCACACGCGTGGTTAGCCTCTCGCAGTGGGCTTCCTATAGAGCATGCGGCCCAGCTGAGAAGTGGCCGTGATAAGGCCAGCCTAAATCTTCGATTCTCGCCTCACCCACGCCCCTAGTGCGGGACCCGCAACTTCTCCATTGATGATTGATCGGTTTGATCCGTCAGTCTCGTATTCAGAGATATCTGATGGGCCATCTTTTCTTCCACATGCGAAGTAAGTCGCTTACAAACTTGGGACAGTGTCACACAGGACGTCAGGTGGCCTCAGACTATCGTCGGGGCTTCTTTGTTTTCTTTCTCCTCTTGAGGGGGCTTTTTCGATGGGGAATAAAAATGACAAAAAGAAAAACCTGGTACCGCGATACGGCCTTCGACTCCTCTACTGTCAAACTCTGCATACTACTATATATACGATAAAAGGGGGAAGGAACGAGACTGAGACGGTCACCTGCTTTTCCCCCTCTGTCGATCTCTACGTGAAGGCAATTTGGAGGTCCTTCTACTGCGCTACTTGACGTCAACAGACCCCCCCATGCACTTCTGCGTTTCTTCTCTCTCATCGGCGATTGTACCCTGAATTTACTTAGACACGATAGCGAGTCCTTCTGCCACCCAAGCACGCTTGAATGGTCCAGCCGGATCCTCGTACACCCACTTCTATTCGTGCCTACCCCTTTCAGTTAGCTGCTCTCCGTCCCGCTCTTCTCAATTTTCATCCGGGTTTCCCAATATCCGTGGTACGAGGTCTTTAATCTTTATCGCCTTGAAAGCCCCCTGCTGTCGATGAGCATCCCCCCCCTTCTTCCTGACTGTCTTCTGCTGGAGGCCCCTCTGTCTTTATTTCGTTGCCTACTCTGTCTGTGCTCTCTGTTAGCCATGACCCGGCACTCCTTCTGGCCGGTCTGCTAGCCTTTCGAGCCTTCCGTCCCTCAAAAAGGGCCAATCCATATTCTAGTAGGAACCATATTCCAAGGGGATGGGAGGTATTTCGTTAAATAGTAGTGGGCATAAGTTCAATATTGACGGTGCTGAGACCTCTCCAAAGCCACTTTTAGGTTGGACAATGCGCGGATTGAGATGAAAGATTCTCTGTAATTAGAGTTGATCCTCGCATTCCAAGTGACCTACGCCACTGTCCTCTTGAAAACGGACCCGTCATCATGGCTCAAGGTCTAGGTGGAGCTAGTTTGATTTTAACTGCCTGGTGAGAGAAGCTCGTTCTAAAGTTTATCAAAGGTATACTATAGTAAATTACAATCGCCCTTGTTTCCTTCTCCTAACTTCTCCCCCTCCTGCCTTCTTTCACTCTTTCCCTTGTATCTAAGAAGGCCTAGTGACTTCTTCAGATACTATACCGTCGAGATTGGCGGTCAATTAAACGAATCCTATGGCTTATTGGGGCATCTTTTCTCTTGTCCCAACTCCCCCGACTCCCGTTTGCAGGCCACTTTGCAGGCTAATTCGCCGCCAGGGCCGGCTAATTGACCCGATTGTGTACTGCCATCCATCAGTAGGTACGAGGTGCAGTCTTTTGATTAAGTTGGCGAGAGTGTCTTTGGTCATCTTTGTTTCAGTTTAACTACAATGGTACCCGGATCCTTGTTCCCCCACCGCGCTGCACAGCACGCAGGCCTTTCGTACCCCTGCCTATCTTCGGCTGTTCGACTTGTCTTATTATTTTCACGCCCGGTCAGATTTAGCGAAAGATTTTCCGGCTTGGACATCACTCGTACGGTGTGTGGAGCTGGGCCACGAGCAGGTCCCGAGTTTGCGTCCTCATGTCCGCCGGTGGACGTGAGGGTAGGCACATATCCCTAGTGCGAAGGCGTCGATTCTCCATTACCTCGTGCTTCGCTTGGACCGACTTCGTCCTGCCCACATGGAGGCTCCGGCTCGACGTATTGGGCATTCACTGACGGCCCATTTACTATTGGAATCGTTTTGAGAAGCTCCTCTCTTCATTGCGATTAGTCGAGCTGTTAGACTGTGGTGCCATCAGTGGCGATCGGTATGCCTCAGAGCTCTTTGATTATCAGACATCCTGGAAGACCAGCGCAATGAACGCAAACTCATTTGGATAACATAGAGTCACGGACCCGGACTGTTGATCTCCGGATGCTTCATGATCCCGTGAAATCGGATCCCCACCTCTAACTAGCTGGGAGTATTGACGTATTGGCATACTCTTCGAGGGATCAACGCACGACCTATGTTACCGCGGCAACCCAACCCTTCACAAGAGCAAGATAGGAATCAGACGAGTGATTCCTGATTGTTGAGTGGCAAAGAATGCGGCGCTTTCTTGCCACAGTAGTTTGTCTTGCAGATTCGAAAATCGTTCAGTATTGATGCAAACAAAGTGCCAGGCACTTTTGTGTCGGAAGGGCTAGCGGGTGTCAAATAAAGCGTGATGCAGAGAAACGTCGGTGTAATGACGGGGACAGGGGTGTCACTTTGAATCCGACAGTTTACGGATGTCTTCACAATAGGGCAATATAGGGTGCAAAGAATATCTGGCAAAAATTGCCCCTCACAGCGATTCGTGGTCGTATGAAACCCCCTAGTACACCCCTGGAGAACGGTGGGTCTCATAGTTTGGATGAAAAAAAGGCAGTGTTTCCGCAGGGTTGGCCAATTTCGAAACTCACTGCAACAATTTCTAGATTTGCAATGATCTTCAAATTTTTCGTTACTTTTTACGTTAATCCGAGTTTTCGACACTTTCTAGGTTTTCTCTCTGTAGCGTCCTTCTACATCTTACTCATCGGCTTAAGGGACAGAAAGAAATCTCAGCAGAAAATCAGACTGCCAAAGCTTTCCACCATCGGCTAACCCCCCCC
>NW_015622622.1:0-5473 GCF_000835495.1 Cladophialophora immunda | reverse complement strand
AGCTCTCTCAGCCCGTGATTGATTGTCTCCCCCATCCTCGTGGTTCATCTGGTTATTGGAGGCGGGACACAGCATGTTGTCCAGCGGCATTGAAGGCTGGTCCTAGCTGGACTTGTTGTCACCATGCTCTGCCATGATAGTCAAAGCCTTGGCATCCGGCTCTTCTGGATTCAAGGAATCGAATGAGACAACTAGAGTTTATATCTGAGCATACTTTCTGCGAACGAAATAAAGGCTGGTGAAGCCTTTCCAGGGATAAATAGATGCCGGAAGGTACTTTGGAGAGGTGGGGTTGAAACGCCAATACAGTGCCAAGATATTACATGATATTTAGCACACTGCTTTACAAATTCATACGGCGCCAGTTATGGGCTAGTTATCCTTGGCAGAAGCACAGCCACTTGGTCACGGGCTGTGGCGCAGTAAGTTCGGGAGTATAAAGTTAGGCTGCGCTCTGCCTCACTTGGAATTGTCTAATTCGCCTCACCGCACATACCGTACGTCAGTACTCATTTACCCCTCCTAAGTTCAATCAAACGGATAGAATCAGCGATGGGCAACGAAGGCAAACCTGACACATATCCACGACCACATAATCTCCTGCGACTGAATCGAGATGACAGGTTTCTAGCCGAATACAGGGAAATGTACCTTTTCATCGGGAACGCTTTCGTCAGCCGGGGAAGCAAAACATCATCGCCAACGAATGTCTTTGCAAATTCTCCTGTTCCTGACAGCTTCCGGACCGCGGAAGGGATGTACATCGTAGCTGATGCATATGGAGTATGGCGTTATCTTTTGACACCTGCTGGTTTTGTGCTAGTGATGGAAGGAGGCGATATCTATGACGAGCAAGCATTGTCGAAGGCGGTCAACGAGACCTTGGATTGGAACCTCGAGGAAGTGGATACCTCATCCATTGCAACATACATATTACTTGAGGAAGAGGACACCGTCATGGGGCCCCCCGATGAGAGACCTGGGAATAAAGTCTACTGGATCCAGCGCGTTGGCGAACACCACACTCCGGCTAAAAAACCGGTCAACCCCTATTACTACAGGCAGATCCGCCTCTCCGATACATGTCGCGCTAAAGATGGGAAGCTTTTTGAGGTCTAAGTCGCACCCTTCTTTCATCCGAGAACACGGCTTAGAACCCATTCTCCAAAACCAATCCACACCATACGAAATCATTGGCGTCACCGGCGACAACAATTTGTCAGGGCTGTCGTTTTGCCAGATCTGATTCTCGGACACCACTGCCTTCTCGCAAAACTCAGCCTCTCAGTTTGTTTACCCTCGGCGGAAACTGCAGAGCCAATAACTCACATTCCCGAAACGGCCTGCATTACGAAAAAAGACCAGACACATCTTGTCTCATCACAATGAACATCCTTCCCAATCTTGGGCGAATAATTTGGAGTTACTCTAGTTAATTTGCCAAACTTCGATGCCCTGATTTCACGATTTGTTTCCTCCACTTCCCCCCTTCGCGAAACAGGCGGTCTTCGATGTTCTGGCGCGCGAGGGGTTCGAGGATGGGTCCGCGACCGCAGAATCCCGACCGGCTGTTTATGGGGTTTGGGACGCAGGCCACTTCTGGTCGAGCGTCTGGATATGGGGGAAGAACCGGGACAGCTTCTGTTCGTCGTGGCCGTCTGAGTTGATGTGCAGGCCATCGCATGTATCTGCTCGAGAGCCGGACAGACATCCATCAGTAGTTTAGTTTGGGCTTGGAAATCACGTAGGAAGGGCTCGATTTTGTCGCTGGGTCTTTGTCCTCCTCCTCCTCCACCTCCTCCTCTTCACTGTCGGTCTCGGCCGATTCTTCAATGTCGAGGCTTTCCAGGGTGTTGAGACCATTTTAAATTTGTGTCTTCAACAGCGTGATCACACCACCGTATGTTTGAGGAAGATCTTCAATGATCAGTGACTTACCATTGACAGCTAAAGTGGTCAGTTCCGCCGGTTACTTGACAAATATCCTGAAGAATAAGCGGGTGTTTACCTTTTAGAAATGTCTTCCCGAGAGCGCAGAGCAGCTCGAGGATACTTTGCCAAAGATCTAGAGCTCTAGCGAAACAAATTTCCAGGCAGCCGTCAGTGGTATTATCTTTCTACAGACACAGGCTACAGAACATGATGGTCACGGAGATGCAGTCATCGATAGAAACAGAGACATTCGGACAACTTGGTCCGGGATGCTCCACCTGTCCACAACCAAAACATCCTTTTCCCATTGTCGATCTCCCCTGTATTCCAATCATCGCTGACTGCGGCTTGAACTTGACCCGCGTCGTCAATGATCCGTCCGGGCATATGCCGACGTTGGTCTAGGTAGCAAGGCTAGATGACCTTTGTGTGCTAGCATGGCTGCCTCGGTTTCGGACCGGAGCAAAGTCGACAGTTTCTGTAAAAGGCAACTGGTTAACCACGCGGCCGTGTCCAGATTGTTCCAGCATCCCTTATTACCGGCTCCGTTCATATCCAGTGGCACCAAGTTCATTTGCGAGATGAGACGATCATCAGTTACAGCAGCCTCCGCCACTCCCGTTACGAAGAGCATGGAGCCGACTTTATGGTAGACGGAATTTGCTCTTCGATGCCTCTGCAATCATCCATATATACTATCGTGTGCCACTGACTGTCCGTAGCGCACTCCGGAGCGCTACTACGGACTGCTGAGCTCTCGGAGTAAAGAACGTTTTTCGAAGACCAGCATCTCTTTGAGCACTTTCTTCTCTCTGGTGCTTTGAAGCTAGGGTGTCAGCCCGATCCAACAATCGCCGTAACAGAGGTGCATCCGAGGCAAACTCTTGTTGTCCGAGGAGCGTCTCGACTTTGCCAGGAGATAATGAATCGATGGCACCTGTTACCTCTTTCTCCCATTGTTGGCGCCTTGTTTCCTCCTCTACACGCTGTCGTTCTAGAGCCTCGCGGTGGAGTCGCTCCTTCTCCCGATGTCTGAGCTGTTCTTCTTCTCGATTGCGTCGTTCTTCCTCGTTGCGCCGGTGAAGTTCTTCCTGAAGCTCAGGAAGTTTGACACTAAGGACGTCGATAAATGACTGAGTGCTGCCACCGGGAATCATCTCTTTGTGGAGCAAGTTGAGGGTGTCGGTGGTAGGAGAGGATGAGGTGATTGATAGAGTGGCTTGGTGCGTGGTAAGCTCTTTGAGGAGTTGATCGGAGGGCAGTTGAAAATCGGAAACAAGGACGCGGTGATAATTTTCGTCACGTGGGAGGGCGACAGCCTTGTCGATCACCGATATTATGGCCTTTTTCGCTAAGGTGTTGACGGAAGTATTGGATGTTCCCGTAGGCAGCTCGGAGAATGCTGCCACCTTCGTGATAATTTGTGGCAACGCGATTTCCAGTTCACGGAGCCGTTTCCACGTGACCATCTGTTCTTTCTGTATCATTGCGCTCAATTCCCCCTGTAGCCGCTTCCAAAGTTGTTGCCAGAACAGTTCGGTCATGGTTATGTGTCTGTTTCCTCCCATGGGCTGTTGTCGCCGGTATGTGGCTGTGTTAGCCTTTGGTCGATGGTCGGGTTTATGGTAGGAACTTGGAAGCTGGTTAGTTGGACACGTCGGCAGATCTTGTAGGGTTGACGGCGTGGTAGTTGACACGGAATCGGGTTGAGGAGACTCGGAGTAAAACCACCCCTCCTCCTCGAGTTGCCGGTACTCTTCCGGGTCGAAATCTAGATTCGAGGAGTCTTCCATCTTGGCTCGATGCTATACGCAGTATGCGTAACCGTCGGCGCGATCTCAAGGGCGGCTGGTGTAGACGGAAGATTGAGAATATTGTTTTTGCGCATGCGCCTTATGAACAGAGAAGGCATCACCGATCACGTGAGCAGGTTGTTCTTGGCGCATTATTTCCGGCATGGCGCGGCTGGGCTGCTCTTGAAAACCTGAAATTGCGTCTGGAACATAAGCACCGGTAGCTCATCCTTTGGTCCTTTCGACATTGTGCAATATGTTCAAGGTGTTGGCAGTGTGAAAGAGCTATGGCAGCTTCCTGATTCGCCCTGGTATTCTACTTTCCATCCCAATCCACACTGTCAACTCAGCATTCGGGAGATTTGATGACCCAGGCACGACGGTCTCCTCAAGATGACAAAATGCTTTCCCTCACTCGTTCTCCCTACAATCGATCTGCATCACTTTTTGCGAGGGAATATTATGGTGCTAAAATACTGTATGCGATTTGAGGATAGATGCTAGAACAGATGGTGTGCAGACAAAACCTTGCGCAAGAAAAATTGTCAGAAATTGTTATGAGTAAATGCAGGATACCAAAACAAGCCCCAAGAGCACTACGCTCCAAGAAATGGGAAGCGACTTTTCATCGTGAACTATGAAGGTTGACTCCATTCACCTTTCCAGCACTAGATACGGGCATTGACGGGGAGAGAACAAAACTGGTTGGAAATTATCAGAGCGAATCCATCCTCTCTTCTGCAGCTCCCAGTGTCTAGCTCCTTGCCTGTCGACGATTAGCCACAATAAAATATCGATCGCCGAACACATTTCACCTTTTGTCATTCAATATCCTTGTGGTGAAATCATGGAAGCCGAGTTTGCAGAACAAGACACTGTTGACAGGAGGTTGAATGGACAATTAGAACTGCAAAACAGAACAATAACTTTCCAAGCCCCTGGACTCAACCTCGGACATGTCTTTGTCGAATTCCTTGGGATTGGAAGGAGCGTCTGACGAGGGTTTAGGAGTCTTGGGAGGGCCGGGACCCTTTTTTTGACGTTTGGCAGATTTTCTGGCTCGGCCGGCGATGCCAGATTCCGGCGCTGCACGCTTGTTTCGGGCTGCCAAAATGTCATCGTAAGTCATGATTTTGGCCCTTCCGACAACTGTGGACCTAATCGATGATCGCGTCTTTTTTTCATTGTTTTGCTCGAACAAGTTCTTGTTCTCTGCCCGGAGGAGCGCACAGTCAGCACGCGACTTTTGAACGGCATTGCGGAACTTGGCAAATCGTCGTTTGACCGGGCTGTCAAGATCACCGATATCCTGTTCCAGTTTCTTGCTCAGCAATGTAACACCCTCAGAAGTGGTAGGGGTGGTCAGTAGGTAATTCGGCGATGGAAGTTCTACATTCACGGTCCGTGTCCGAGGACCGGGTTCCATAGCTGGTGCTTCTTGGATATGATTGAGCACTCGGTCCCGAATGAACGGATGGAGGCCCGCCTTGGACTAAGCGGACTTGATGTTCCGCGGCGTGAAGGCTTCGTCGCGTCCCCGGCTGTAAAGCAGGGTGAAGTGCTGCTTGCCTACAGTGTTAGCACCGCCACGATACAAGTTCTCGACCTTTTCACGATAAGCACTTTTGAGGGAACTAAAAACGGTGAGGTCGCACGGTTGGAGCTTGTGCGAAGTATGGGACGGAAGTCGGCACAGAATGATGTTGTTCTCGAAACAAAACTTCAGAATCTCCTCGGATTCGTGCGTT
>NW_015622621.1:0-5619 GCF_000835495.1 Cladophialophora immunda | reverse complement strand
GGGGGGGGGAGAAAGGAGAAGAAAAAAAAGCTAGGTGCAGTGCATCGTTCTCCTCACCCCACGTTGGCGACCCCCCCTTGATCCGTTCGTTGGCCGAACAGAAAAGGTTACGTACAAGGGGCCGTAGGGCCGGCGCGAATTTCCCCGCTCTGAAAGGCGTCTCCACCCTTTCGCCTGGCTTCTCTGACACTAGTCCTGGAATTCTTCCGCCGGGCAAGACGCTGAGTCTGGGCTGCAGGTAACACCTTCCCCTCTCCACGAAAGGTTTAGAATGGGGGACCCTTTTTACTGGCAGTGTAACAGAGGCGGTGGGAACTGTGCACCGTAGGACGGCAGAAACGGCCTCCTATTGGATGTGCGGGGAAAATAGTCGTGGTGGTGAGGAGTTCCTTGGCCACGCGCTATCTACTGTTTTTCTCCCTTGAAATCGTTTTTGTCAAATCGCGTTAGCGCACCAAAGACTCCATCGAGCGCCACGGGAAGGCATGGTTTTTCCAAGACTTGTAGGCTTGCAGGGGACTTCTAGCGGCCGCAAAGGACGTCGCAAAATAAATTCGGGTTTCATCGGTTACAGCGATCAGCTGCTTGCCGTCCGGGAGGGAAGAAGCCACGTACACAACAGGGGAGGATCACTTCAGGCGGCTTCCCTCAGCTGAGATGGAGGGTGTCGTGGCCGACACGTTGAAAGTGGTCGGTGCTCGGGGCGGTGAGAGAAAGCTCTGTACCCGACATCATGTGAACGTCACGAAGCTGCAAAGAACTTTGAGGAGCAAACATCGCTTGACACGCAGGCTCGATGGGTGGCCCACGCGAGATAGTCTCAGGCCCCGGCCGAAGAGAGCAGGGGCGACGGCGGACCGGGGCGGAGGACGATCTTGCTTGACGGTTGCTGAGTCCATTCTACGCCACTCTTCCTAGAGCGCAGCCCGACTAAAAGCAGGCTTGAGCCTTCTTCGACGTCTTCTCATAGGATAAGATTGGCACTGCATTGGAGTTTTCATGAGACGAGTAAGGCTTGCATCGTCTTTTTCCGTCAAGATCTGAGCTGGGGGTTAGTGTGAATCTCGGTATCATTTTGGTCATAGCAGACAATGCTGGGTTCGGCGACCGCCGCTTGTGACAGGTGCTGTCAGAGGCAACCACCGGGCAAGCCTCCCCTGTTCTCTGCAGCACTCAGCCCCCTTCCATCCTTGATTGGTCTACATGGAGTGCGACGGCTGAAGTATTCGTGATTCGACACTGCACAGGCGAGCGACGGGTTTTCAAGTTCAACTCTTTTCCTTCAGACGGTGTGCCCACGAGAAATGTATCAGGGAGAAAACAAGATGGCACCTCCCTTGTTATCGCGGCCCAATGATCGGGCTTTTCTTTTATAGATTCCAACTACCCCAACCTCTACCGAGGAACGCACTGCACCCGGGCGGTGGCAAGGTTCCGCCGCTTCTCGGCGTCGCCGTGGTGACCACGAGGGTGAATGACCCGAGCGAGGGATGAAGGTGAGCTGAAACATCAGGTGCAGGCTCCTGGTTTGTTTTCACAACGGGCCTTTGGCCGGTCTGTCACATCGTTATTGACGGGTTGATCGACGGGCTTCCGACCCAGGGCCGCAGGCATCGCGTCCCTCTTTGCCCTCGACTTTCCTATGACCTGACCGCACAACCCAAAGTTTCCCACCCATTCACCGAACCCCGAATCCTCCTAGCGGCCGATTTCCACGTTGCGAGCGGCAGACTCAGCGACGCAACATCGCCGGTTCGCACGATGAGACAAAATCCTTCCGTCCTCGGCCTAACAAAATGAATCTCTATCCTTGACCGAAGGAAGAACAACCGTCCACATACTCTGGGGTCGGTTTGTCCCTATGTCTTTTGACACCCGCGATGACCGAATCCCTTTCTGCGCACACGACCATCGGTCTGCCCCAATACCCGTCCTTGCCGTCATCTCCCCCTAGTCTCGCGAACAGAGAATCTGCTAATATGGAATAATCGACAATCGAACCCCGGCTGGCCGTTGTGGTTCTCACCTCTACCCACGGTCCTTTCAGCTTCTTCTGCGAACAGGTGGACGCTAGACACTGTGGCTAAGGCACTTGAGAATATTGTGAGCTCACGCTGAACTTCAAAAGCTGCGGCTTAGGGACCAGAGAGACAGATATGGACATGGATAAGAGTATAGATGAGAGAGAGCGGTCGCTCGTTTAAGATCGATTCGAATGTCATGAAGGGTAGTAGGACGACGGAGCCAGAACAATTATACGCCCATGTCAGGACAGAGACGGGATACGGCGTTAGAGAGCAAGCAATCGTAGAGCACTCGAGCTGGCTCTCATTGTGGCATTTGCAAAATCCATCAGTGGTAAATTGAGTATGCTTCGGGGCGCGCAGACTCAAATGGAAGAGAGGGAAGGACCCCTGGACAACATCATCACCCGCGAAAGGGGAGAATAGTAGATTGCCCTTTTCTCTAGTTGACCCATTTCTAGACCTTTCTATCAACAGATCCTTTGAGATCTAGTCAAGGGTGACTAGGTTGGCTCATACAAAGGGCTCTTTCTGGATGTATATCTGACAACCGCAATTGCTTCACCGAATCTGGTGGAGCCAAATCAGTCTTCAGCCGAGGCCCATTCTCAGAATGTGACATAAGTATTACTATGGCTTAAATGACTCTAGAATTGAGTTATTTGAGGTACCTTTTTACCATCTGTAACGTATGACCCCATAGTGTCGTTCAGTCACAAGAACACGCGGCACTAGTCACGTGATGCGACACCACCAGCCCCCTCACCTCGAACTCGATGTCTTTAGAGCCGATTGATATTCATTAGGTCTCCAATTCGGATAGCGAGATGATACACCGTACGATAACCTCTATTCTCGGATTCCTCACGGTCGACCGCAAGCTCCCACGAGTCCTAAAGAGACCCAGTCCTCCCAGCGGCTTCGCCCTCCTTCACAGCAAGTACCGGCTGTCCTCCTGACAATGGATCCTCACGTCGACTTTCCGAGACATCTTGACCCCTCATTGCGTGGCAGTATGCTTCTCCCTTCAGAGTAGAAATCTCATCCGATCGTGAAAAGGGTCGCAAGCGGAAACAAACGGTAATAACTCTCATTTGACCGAACTACTCCGTCTCTCAAGTTTGCATATCTGAAAGATTCACTTGGTCGAAAGGCAACCGGTTGAGATACTCGCAAGTCTCGTAGGTGTGACTGAGGGAAGAAATAAATGCGAGGCGTTATGTGTTTATATTGCGAAATTCACCCCCAGAAACAGAATTCCCTAATGGACTGACTGACTTTATCGCTGACCTTTGTTGGGGATCCGATAACGGAGACAATCAGGGTTGTTAGAAACGACGTCATTGAATCAGGTATGGGGTGTCCATTGCAACTGGTGACCAGGGGTCCGGTCTCGTCCGTATCGCACAACTCCGCATTCGCGTGACTGAGCATGTGTCATAGAATAATTGGTCGATATTACAATGGCAATGACAATGCCTCACAGCGGTTTCATTACCCTAAGACAACTTTGGACGCCAAAAACCCATCTCCATCGTTACAATGATGAGGGGTTGTAGTGTTCAAGATCTGATAGGATATCCTCCCTACCAGTTCATCGAGAGTTCATCGGATGATGCAGCTAATGTGGTGTCACGCGGCATGTGAAAATTTGGTCGTAGCCGAGACTGTTAGATCGCTCGTGATGTAAAGAGCCTATCTGTGCTTTCCAACAGGCCCCTTTTGACACTGCGCTCGACCGAACCAGGATGGGTATCGTGATAGAGAGATTGAGGGGGTTCAATCGAACTGAGATAGACATAAAGCCATAGGAGCATAGACGTTATAAATACAAAATCCGCGCCAATATGTAAGAGGGGGAAGAAAGACTTGTTTGTTTGAAGCGGATTGTGAAGTGGGGTTTCATTGTCTATATATTGGAACCACAAATTTCTCAAATAGGAGCCCCTTGCGAATAACGGCACCTTTTCACCCTTCAGGTTATATCTTTTTACCGATTTTCTTGTCAGATCCTTTATTTATTTTATCCCATTCTCTTAGAGTGTCAAGCATCGACTGACTCTGATACAGCTTCTACTTAATAGCGATGCCTGTATGAGTGTGCCTTCACATCTTTATCGTCTACCTAGTATCTTATCATCATAACAGCAACATGGAGAACCGCCAGCGAACGACAAAATTGAGACGCAGGGGACCTATCGTCTCTGGGCAAAGTCGGCGGTTGTAAGTTACCTGGACGGACGAACGGAGAATATCACCAACCCTCAAGGCTATTGGATCAAAGTAACCGAGGGGATGGTTGTGAGATATTTTGAAGGTTATCACTCCAGGGAAGATGAACGACCGAAATAGGGGGAGGAGCTATTTTTTTCTCACTTTAGGAGTCAAGCTGAATGGAGAATATACTGTGCGGGCTATAGAGCGGCTCGATGATCATCCTCTAATAGACTTAAACTTGACAGCACCTGAGACTGGAGGCTTAGTGCTCGAGCAAAAGCCATAAATGTGAACTATGATTGAGGGTGCGTGGCTGCAATGAATTGCTGGATAGTACTTGGTGACGACACATCTAAATTGTCAAATGCCCGTCCGAAGGGCAGCTCGATCGTGAATGTAGCCGTATTCGCTTCTCCCAAGCGGAAGACCATGTTCCCTTGCAGGGAGTATTGAAAGAACTTTTCCGGAGACCAGGACCGTTCTTCCGCTGCCTCATCCTTTGCCAATACCATAGACAGAAGTGTTCCGACAGTTATACTTGAGCGATAGTGATATTCTGCTACAACCAGTCACGTAATGTCTTTATTGGGCTGGGAATGGATATACACTTACCAGGAGGGAACATTTGGGACACGGGTACATTACCCGTACATTCCTGTGGAAATTCTGCGTTCCCTCCACAGGAGGTTTCACCTTGTCCTAGCGATGCCTGTTCTTGAAGAACACCTTCTCCCTTCGCAACCTCTTTTAGGAAGTCGTCTCGCAGTTTATTGAGCTCTTCCCTGGTCGGCCTTGAGGTTCGACATTTTTTCTCTTTGTAGGTGTGCTTGAGTAGCTGCATAGAACCAGAGAATCCTTTACCACAACTTCCGCATCGACGACTCCGGGGTTTAAGATCTTAATATCGATCAGTGCTTAACCCTCAAGAACAATTAGGCAACATACGAGTTATTTGCCAATGTAAAACCATATCATCGAGACGTAATTCCCTCCCCCCATCACAGCCTCGAGGACATTTGACTCGAAAATGCTGGTCGGACTGTTTCAGTTCAGACGGCTGCAAATCCGGAAGTCGTACGAGTTGGGGGCGTAGCCTCGTGAATAGGCAGGAAGTATGGGTAGAAGGAAAGCACTGTTCGCACACTAGCGATCCAGCTTTCACAGAGCACTGCTGATCCTTCTCGATACATGGAGCGCACCGGGATTCCAGGCTAAAGTGCATGACTGCGTACTCGTATACCTCGAAGTCAGTGGGAAGTCAAAGAAGTCAGTGGGAAGTCAAAAGAAGTCAGTGGGAAGTCAGAGAAGTCAGTGGGAAGTCAGAGAAGTGGGAAGTCAGAGAAGTCAGTGGGAAGTCAGAGAAGTCAGTGGGAAGTCA
>NW_015622620.1:0-5698 GCF_000835495.1 Cladophialophora immunda | reverse complement strand
CCCCCCCCCTTCCCCCAACCCAAAATATCTTCCATCTTCACTATATCTAGCCGGCTTTCATCACTACGTCTATGTGAGACTGGTCTTCGGTGACTCCTTGACGGGAGCTTACGATGTGATGATCCGATAACAGCTCCTTGTCGATCTCGAACCCCCGCACCCAGACACAGGCACCGAAGGCGACCCCACCGACGGCGCTCAAAAATATCGACGTCCCCTGAAAGCCGCCGGCGTACGTCTCCATGATCGCGCTCCGGAGGTGACCGGGCGCCATAGACTTCAGCCGAACAGCGTACGACGTAATATTGGCCGCGACGTCAGGTGGGATCTGACGCGTTTCACATTTCGCGCGGATGACGTTCAGAAAGACACAGGCGATGATTCCCACCCCCATCGCCATTCCCAGGCTGCGAACTAGCGCGTAGAAGGCGGTCGCGGCACCTTCGTCCCCCGACGGCGCGGTGGCCTGGGACGCACAGTTGTGGGCCGTGAGGAGGAGGCCATGTCCGAGGCCGAGCAGCATCGAGGTCGCAATCCATTCGCCGGCGCGGGTGTGGGCGGCCCATCGGATCGTGAGACCTTCCGCCAACGTCACGAGTCCCCAACCACTCCAGAGGGCCCATCGGTAGTGACCCCAGCGTGTGATCAGTGCTCCCGCGGCGACCGACGCCGGGGTGAGGGTGAGCATGATCGGGAGGAGGCTCACCCCGGTCTGGAGGGGCCCCAAGAGCTTGACCGACTCGAAAAAGAGGGGGGAGTAGTAGAGTTGTCCATACAGCTAAATGTTGGTGAGTGCGCTGGAGTCGTCTGGACTGAGCGAGAGAAAAGGGTGAGGTCACTCACCAAGAAACCTTGCGCGAACGTGCCCCCGTACACGCCGTAGGCGGATTTCCGACAAAACAGCGCGATCTTCAAGAACGGGGTCGTCGCCACGAATCTCTCCCAGAAAACCGTGATCACGAGTCCCAAGCTACCTCCGACCAGAGGCCCGACCGTCATCGCACTGGACCACGGCACCTGAATGCCCGCCCGCGACAAGGCAATCAGGACGAGCGTGGCGGACGAGATGAAGAGGGCCGCCCCTACGAGGTCGACACGGGCGACTTTGACCCGCCAAGGATCGTCCGACCTTCGACTCTTCAGGCGCACCATCAGGGGCACCGTGACCGCCCCCGCTCCTGCCAGAGGAAGCATGATGTAGAACACCCATCGCCAACGCGACCGCGTCGCCAACGCCCCGCCGATGATGGGTCCGGCGCACGTCCCTACGGCCCACGCTCCCTGGCTGTTTGCGTGGCCGGAAAGCGTCAGTACCTAGTCTGCCCCACGGAGCACAGGTGAATGGGGATCCTTTCGGCTACATACATGATGCCCACGTATCGAGGCCGAAACTTCAAGGGCACAACGTCGGTGAGAATTACCAGACTGAGGCTGATGATGCCTCCGCCACCGATCCCCTGGATCGCGCGTCCCGCCAGCATGGCATCGATGTTCTGGGCGGCCGCACACACCACGGTACCGCCACCGAAGACGAAGACTGACAGGGTCAGACATAATGGGCGACCGAAGATGTCGCTCAGGGACGCCATAAACGGCATGGTCACCGCACACGAAAGGAGATAGGACGTGCCTATCCAGAAACTCGAGGTGGCGCTGGCATCCAGATCTTCAGCGATGGTCTAGGAAGGAAGGGTGCCTTGTCAGCCCAGGGTGAGGGGAAGAGACACGGCCAGGCCCACGTACCGGCAACGACGTGATGATGACGGTGGCATCTAAGCTGACCATGAAGGAGGTCAGTGCGAGGGGGAAGAACAACATCCACTCTTCCTTGGACGGTTTCCAGGGGGCAGGTGGCACACTCGGGGTGGTGCTGCCCTTCTCAACCTCGCCCAGCGTGTCGGCCTCGCCTCCCTTAGGTGGCAGAGCCTGCTCGGAGGACAGAGCTGGTTTGGCGTCCGGGCTCTCAGCCGCAAGACGGTCGTTGTCCAAGCCCATGGCTATACGGGAAGCGAAAAGAAGTCCAGGTCCGGCTTCAGGCCAGATCAACGAAGGACGTTTGAGCTCGCCTTTTAAACTCCAGCGCTACGAGTTGAAGGTCAGGTAGGCGAAGCACATGCTCGTCGGCATTTCCGTACCCAGCGGGTCCATTTGAGAGCAGTGGAGACCCGAACATGGATCGTCTCCCTCTCACATATGGTGCTGGTCGCAGAGAAACAAGGTTGCCTTTATTTGACCGTCGTATCGTCACCTATGACTGGACTACGTGGTACTCCCACTCTATCCTTGCCTCTTTGTGTTTGACGTTAAAAAATGCCGAGGGGACTCTTTCCCCCCTTAGGTTGAGTATTGATATAGACGTCCATGTGTGAAGCGAGTGCCACGTTCGGCTCTTGTAGTCATGCGTGCCGGGCGCCCTTGACGACCGCTCATCGAAACCGAGACAGACACCACATAACACATTCGACTCCCCTGGTGCCAACCAACCAGGCGGATGGCGGTCTTTATGTCAAGCACGAAAGGACGCAAAGGTCATGGGCGATGAGGTCGCTTTACAGGTGCCGTTCTCTGGTCTTCACAACACTAACCCTCATTCGATGGCAGGTACACGAATCTTAAGTTATGTCTTTCTCCACTCGTAGTATTACCTCACTTGGCTTACGCATCTAGAGCGAATCAAATCCTAAAGCTCTTATTTGACAGGAATGGAGCGAGTACTCAATCTCACCCTCCCGCGGCCCTGCAGGAGGTAGTGTACCCACGATGCCTACATTCTTCAAAGGCGCTTGTCATAGTATGTCAATAGCGCCCTGTCTGGCCCTGACGTGTCGACGTTTCTTGTCCGAAGGACCGAGAAATACAGCACCTCAACCAACTACTAAACTCTCGTTCTTAGAGTTAGTACACGTAACTCTTCCGTGGAAGCACTGGCTGCAATGCCATCTGGGGCAGCGTTCTCTACGTCCACGAGACCAACGCTCGCCTTATCGTGGAGCTTTGTGAATACGACGTATCCCATAGAATTTCGACAAAAGCTAATAAGCTCATAGCAAAGGCGCACGAAGGACGTCATTGTACATAACACTGAGTAGCCGGCAACTGCAGATCTTTTACGTCGCCAGCTTGGCCTGAGTGTTGTGCCCGCAGATTGTTCAGGATCAAAACTAATATTTGAGGGCGGGATGGCGCTGCGGGTATGAGGCCTCTACCTCACGCTCCTAACCAACCTCGTGTCCTGACCCGCGACGAAGTCGTCGGGAAGGATTGGATTAGAGTCGGATTTGCAAGGCGTATTAGCCTCTCCATCCAATCTTTCTCTTGTCTGGGCGGTCTAAGCACCTCAGGAATCCATTTACCCTTGTCTCTAGAGAGTTTTAGCCGAGTGGCACCTGCTCGCTCCTGCTTAGGCACATTTCCAAGTCACACAGGCAGATGATCAATCAACCAAGTGGTCCTACCAAGCTGAGCCTGACCTTATCGATAGTTGGCTGCTGGCAAAAGGACTAGCACCGTCTGACGGAACGTGTCCCGCCGGGAAGCGGGACCGTCGTGCAAGCAGGTTCGCAGGTCGAAAGATGGCGAAGTGGGACTGGCACCTGCAAACAGATATACATTCCTTCTTATCAAGATCTTCGAGTGACACGAGATCTTCCACGCGCCCGATCCTGGTTAGAACACTGCGGTGGAACTCGGTTGCCGCGAGGACAAGAGCATCTCCTCCCTACACCACGCGGTAGCCGGAAGAACAGCTCGCCCCGATTGGGGCGGAATGCGGATACTTATTACAGAAGAGGCTCAGGCACATCGACCGAAACGTTTACATAATTCTGAGACGAGCAGAAAAACCGTCACTCAGACACCGGCAAAAGAAGAATTACTGTGTGACTTGAGAAGAAACACCGCTTGGTCGAGACCGCCAGCACGAATTTCTCAATATCGTAGGTTATAATATCCCCGGGTAGCGAAGCCGCCCTCCGCCTCCCTACAACAGTAAACGGAGAGCGTGGCCTCCTGTACGACTTCCGATATGATTTGTGAACAACTGGAGGGCAAAGTCCCCCATAGCGGCGGGTCGGAGCAAGACTGCTCTTCGACCAGCTAGATTTACCGCCAAGTTAAATCCCATGATTATCTTTAGGTCCGGCACGATTGCAGAGATATTCGAACAAACAGTCGTTCTTTACGGTTTGAAGGCTGGGGGCTACGTAGGGTCCCCCGGGGTAAGGAGCACGGACTGATTAGATGGGCGAGGTTGGCCCTGATCACATATCACACGGTAGGCCTACAAACACTCACTGGGGCATGTGCAGATACTTCCGTGACCACTTAAGAGAGGTCGGGAAGGGGGCGGATGCGGTGTTGCCCGGATACGTTAGTCCAGGTGATCTTGAACAAAAGAAGGGGTTGGTGGAATTCAATGGGTAAAGAGATATCCTATCCGAAATCGAGGACTCGAATAGCATGTGTCGGTGATATGGATTCGCTATTCGTAACCCAGGTCGCACGAGATATTTAGGGAGATTGCATCAAGCACGATGGAAAAGTTGTTGTACCTGAAGGAGAGCGTCGATGAAAGATAGTGGCTCGAGGGAGGGAATTTGCGTGTCCAATTTCCTTTCCGCACGCGGAACTCCCATAGTTAGAACAAGTTGACTTTCTTGAGACCGTCCTCCGTCTACTCGACTTCATTCACAGCATCAGCCGACAGAATGGACGATGAGACATTCGGCGACGGCCACGATTATGCAGAACGAATGCCTCTCGCGTTCCTCAATCTCTCGTACTCAGCCCAGACCAAGCGAGACTCCAGGCTCGATCGGCCGACCGTTTTCACCCATTCGGAACGAAGTTAACTTTCATGAAGAGGCAGACGCGGACGCAGAAAGATTACATGATGAAAATCTCCTAAAGCAGTCGTGAACGACGAAGCTACTTATGTGGTAACTTCTCCGGAGTGCTAATAGCGCCTGGTCTTGCATCAACGAAGTCCGAAAGACGCGAGATCGAATAGCCCATCGTGGCAGCACGACTGCTTGGTTGAATTCCGTACCACGAGAAGGGTAGGAAGCCTCGTGTGCTGCTACTCAATGGCCACAAGTGTAAATATTCATGAAGTGTTCCAAAACCTAAGCCTCAACTGGCGTATCAATTGCGATAGGCACCGTTCTTTCACGAACATTGTTTCACAATCTCCATCCCATTCATCAAACCACTTCATCTCGCCTTCCGCTTTGGCGCCCGCTTTCACAGCATCCTCCCAACTTTGATAAACATCGTGAAGCCACACGATATGGAATCTTCCCTCGTCCGAAATATCTGCTACTTCGTGATACCAAATTTTCGACTCGGTGGTTCGCAATTTTTCTCCAAGAAGATTGAAGAGAGTTGTAACGGATTCGTTATTGAGGTCACAGGGCGCCATAATAAGGTCGCGGTTGTTTGTCAGAATTGGAAGAGGCTCGTGGGTTTGTACTGAGGAAAAATGGTCTCTGATTATGGCGTGGACAGCTTGGCTAGCCATCTGTGAATATTTGGTCTTATGGAATTCCGAAATCAGGGAATAAAGGGAGGGATACTTCTGTATTAACTTTATTGTAGATTCGAAGGTGATATTCGACAGGCTTTGGCGATACAATTTGTGCCTGTGAAAGGAACCTGCAGGACCTTTTGACAACAACAACAACAACAACAACAACAACAA
>NW_015622619.1:0-5737 GCF_000835495.1 Cladophialophora immunda | reverse complement strand
AAGTTAGCCTAACTTTTTGATTGGTCAACGCGCGTTAGCGCGCCAACTCAGTGCGCTAGCACCTGCTAACCGTAGTCTGATTTATCTGAGACAAGAATTTTCCTCTTCCTTGGAGGTGCCCTGGACCGGGTTTCCAGCAGTAACGTCAAACATGAGACACATGATTTCCGCCGCGCAATCGCGATGGAGCTCTTTGAAACACTCTATCCCCTGTCGAAGCCACTTGGCACAACCTGGATGCTCGCCAGCTATCTGTTTTATCTCTTTGCATGACCCGGATGATCAGCTCGACCCTGAACGGGCCCAAAGGGAGCCAGCCCTGGTGTCCCGCTCTGATCTGGACATCTCTATATCGGCCAGCACCGGGGTTCCTGCATGTGAGGACTTGGGTTCCATCGTCGAATATCCTTCCTCCTCACGCTTTGATGGCCTCTTCTCCTCGACCGGGTATCTTCGTAAGGAAAGCCAGCTAGTGGCTTCATCGCCGCGCAGGGGTCGCAACACAGGCTCATATTCTTTCGACCGGCAGCCCAAGACGCCGCACTACGCCTTGGCAACCCCGCCATTCACATCGCTTGTCCAGCCTTAGGGTCCATTCACGTATAGTGGCTCAGCCTAACTGCGCCTTCTGCCCCTGTGGCTTGCAGTTCAAATCCTGCGATGTTTTGACACTCACATCATTTTCTGCTCACCTCGTCTCGTAGATAATCTCTCTTTGTGCCCTAGGGACGATCTCGCCTACGTCTACCCGTAATGGCGCTTTCAAATTCCATTGTATCCAGAGGCTCAAGCCCTCGGCCTTCTGTCACCACAGGCGCCGCCAGACGAAAAAAGAAAGTCACTCAGGCTTGCGTGCCGTGCCGCAACAAACGATCAAAAGTAAGTAAGCCCTCGGAATTGAAATAGCGAATAGACCTTTGATAATTCATCTCCCAGTGTGACGCTCAGACTCCCGTATGCTCAGCTTGCTCCAATCGAAAAATCAAATGCACATACTCTGAAGTCGACGGACGAAAAGGCAAGCTTAAAAAAGAGGAGCAGGACGCTTTGCGGGAGAAGACTGCCAAGCTAGAGGATATCTTTCAGAGTTTGAGCTCTGCTTCCGGTCAGGATGCCCTAACCCTGCTACAGCGTCTCCAATTGGATCCATCCTTCGGCCTTTCTCAATTTGCGTTGCCAACTAGGCACGTGCTTGACGAACGGCAGAGGTCTTCACAGCAGGTCATCGAGTTCAGGAATTCGGTCCGTGTTCATCGGCCTACTCTAGGGGCGCGTGCTGGGGTACCGGGCCCTCTGTCGTACCGCACTAAAGCTCAAGGACTCGGGACTTACGAGGATGAATTGAAGGGCCAGGCTATTCGAGTATACGGAAACGGTAACCTTCCACCAGGCTCGTCGATCATCTCCAGCATCGCCGCATTCTTCGATTGCAGCCATGCCCTGTTTTATATATGCGAGCGACATGAGATGGATGACATTTATGACCGTGTATATCGACAACGAGAATCGCTGGACAATGCAACCTTATGTGAACTATGTGCCTTCACCGCCGTTGGCAGCCGCTATTACACTGACGAGTTCGACCCATCCGTCATGGAAGCTTTGTACTGTACGGCTAAGCTGTATGTCGAAGACTCTGTCCAATCAAACTTTCTCCGGGGCATGAGAGCCACACTCTGTATGAGTATGTACTCTCTCTTGACGAAGCCAACGAGTGCTCGTCTTTGGCTGTGTAACTCATCCATCGAAGTTGCATAGTGGGCTAGCTGACAATCTTCTAGCCTCAGGCCTCCATGTGGCTCGTTCAGCGGATTTACTCAAAGACCAATGGCCTCGAGATCTCTGGGTGAGTTACTGCAGACTCTACGGTTCATTTGTGTTCTTGGAATGGTAAGCCAATCCCGCATTGAGAGGTCTTCGGGCGCTGATTTTAGCAGTTGGCTGTCCTCGCGCCTTGGATATCAAGCTGCCGTCAGTCGAGCGGAAATGGAGGTAAGAATAAATTACCTCTTTGGAAAGTCTTGTGACTTAAGGATCAGTAAGTTCACAACACAAGAAATTCGACAACTTCGATATCCAGTCGAAAGTCAAATTCAGGCGCGGTTTTCCGTGATCGGCTTTATCATGGCCGGTATATCGCAGGACATCTACAAATCCACTCCCACTACGTTCGCCATTGTGGAAAAGTATTCCCAATTGTTGAGCCAGTGGAGAGGAGACCTACCACACGAAATTCAACCATTCGGGCCCGTGAGGGGCCGCGATTATGTCACTTCGGAGCAGGATTCGAGATCGATTATTCTACTGCATATCGTTTACTTTGGGGCGCAGATGCTGGTTCAACGACGCCTGTTGGCTGCGATCGCCCAGTGCAAAATGGAAGAACGGTGGACGCTCGACGGAGAGCCTGATCAGGGTGCAAAGATCCAACAACAATGTGTTGAGGCGGCTGAGACTTGCGTCTATCTCCTGGGGATGCTTAAATACACCAGAAATACGTTCCGCAGATATTGGTTATGCATGTAAGTACGAGTCTCGTTCATTGGAGAAACTCTGACGCTTCTCCACTACCAGTGATCCCGCATCCACCGCATGCAGTGTGCTACTTTTCGATGCTGCCTGGCAACTCTTGAATCGGCAGAGAGACAGGGCCCAAGTCCAGCTCGACAAGTCAAAAGAATGCATCAACATCTTAGACGGATACGCGGAAGCCACGTGTATTTCCATGAAGATGCATCAGATCCTACTGCCTCTATACCAAGACCTGCGACTTGCCGAGACCGAGCTGAGTAGCCGTCGTCGAAGTACCATCTACGATCTTCTTGAGAACCCGCGGCCACCGACGGCGCACATGTCAGCGCCAAGTTTCGATGGCGGCCGTACCTCACCGATCCATGCACGCGTGATTCCGGCAATGTACCGCATAATTGAAGTCTTGGAAAATCCAGATTGGAGAACGGATGAGGAGAGAAAGTCGAGTTCTTTGCAGCGAGTGATATGACCCGAACCTGCGGAATTATAGGTGGCTTGAACTGTATCCGGCGGTGGCGGGTGTGCGCCTCACACATGTGTGCTGGTGGCAATGCGACGGTACAATATCCGATTGAAACGCTCCGTGCTCATACACGTAAAGATCAGCACGGTGCCAGGCCACAGCACCCCTGAGTTTACCATCGACTTTACCATTCCTATACCGTGGTGGACAAATATCAGCGTGATTTCTTGTTACGGCACAAACCCAACGCCCTCGAATTGTGCCGAACAGAAGGGACTTGGCTGGGCCCGGCCGGGTCCCGCGACTACTAAGAAAATACGTCTGTGACTGAATGACCCCATAGTGTCATTCAGTCACAGAACCCCTTGTAGTCCTCGAAGCCTTTGCATCTTGAGTACCCTTACGGAGTACATCTCCCTTAGACCAGTCTATTACAATCGAAGAGTCTAGATCGAGGAAGTAAGGAGGAATGTTTCACATAGAAAGGTATACATGGTCTCGAGAAGATCCCGAATTACGGTTTGAGTTCCTTGTCTCTCAGCGAAATAAAGAGAGCGACGACTTGACAGTGACAATTCTTCTGGCGGCAGCCAACGCATGCCCACCTTCGAAATGGTTCCGCCTACTTGTAGTGTGGTCGGTCACCTGGCGGCCAGCCGCGTCAGCTTCGACTTCTGCAGCCTCGATGCGTACTTTTTCTTCCGAATGCATTATTTCGAAGCCTTTGAACAACATATATGGGAGATGTTGCACCCCCCAGATCACATCCTGCGCATTCACTCCTATTTACACCCGAAGACGCGACCGAGCCAGCTAAGCAATTGGCAAGATACGTATTAGCATAACTTGGTAAACTTGGTGGTAGGCATCTCAGATGTGGGGGATGGGACGTTTGACATTGCGGGGCTTAGTCGACGGGCGACTATCGGTTACCAAGGCCGTTGTTCTCTCGTGGCAGGAGATAACTCGAGAGGCACCAAAGGAGACATACAAGGTGGCATTGGATTTTGCGCATCTTGAACTGATATCATCCCCTTGGGTCCGTGGGGCAAAATGGAGGATGGTAGTGAGTGGAAATCTGGGCCCACATTTTAAGACAGCACGAGGCTGCAGTACAGGGGTCGACCCGTGCTTTGTCCTGACAGTGAGTAACCGGTGGCACTTATCCCACCAAGACATGAAGTACTCTGATTGAGTTGGTACAAAAGGATCAAGAACTCAATGGCCTGTCGAATTTCGTTTGGTTCCAAGTTCCAACTCGCAACCCTGATGAGGCATCTGAAGTTGCTGCAAGTGTTCGTCCGTAGGTAACTGTGGTAGGTGTCGGGCGCATGTCGTATTATCAGCATCAACTCCTAGAAGGACGATATGGATATTGTCGTGAGACATGACAATGCTTAGGCTCAGTGGCCTCTTGGCTGACATAAACGGGCTGTGGCTAGTACGCAATGTTCTGACTCTTGCAAGAACCGCTCACGGATCCAATATTATAGAATCTTCCATGCGTTCTGGATTTCCCACGACGCTGCCACGTGAGCGCCCCTAGGCAAGACGTACGTGACTAGCATACTATGCAAGCCTGGAACTGGATCAAAACATGCGTCCTCCATCACAGTCACGATGTACCCACGATCCGTCGCGGCGCGAGCGGTACTCAGGACACAGCCAGAAGTGTTTATCCCGCCGATGATGAGTGACTTGATACCCTTTTCCTTTAGCAAGTTCGACAGTCCATGTGATTCAAGGGCGGAGATGAAGCCCGGTGTTCTCAGGACGGTGAGCTCCGGATCGAGATGTTTTCTGGCCGCCAGTGTCTCCGCTGCACGGGCCAGCCAAGGTATTTCGGAAAATTTGGCTTCGTACATCTTCCAGTTGGCCGAGGTCCCCGAATGTGTAGGAGACTCTGAGACGGGTGAGGCATGGATGAGGCAGCGGAAGACGGCCATCTCTTTATGAAGCGCCCAGTCGCGCATCTGTGATGCAATGTTGATGACACTATTGGCAGCCACGTCGCCGATCCTCGCAAGAATCATGTTCTGGTAAACCGTGAGCAACACTGCCGTTTCATGAGGTGAGATCGACAGCGATGAGGCTGGGTCGCTGGGTGGGAAAACAGTGTTTGTCATGGTCAGCGCGACCAAGATGGCGACCAAGCAACGATGGAGACGAAGCTGCCCGAGCAAAATTATCATACCTGCTGCTCAGGATACACAATCAAGGTGTAGAACGATCCAAGGCTTAAGTGGTGTTGACGATATATTATGGGGCGGAGATGACGATTAAAGCCGAGATGCCTATGCAAAGGCGTGCTCTGAGGCATGGAAACTGCCGTAATGAAGTTGTTATCCGCCATCGTCGGAAATTGGCGCCCGGTCGGGGGCTATCGGACGCCTTTGCAGAAGGCCAGCAATTGTGAGCGGACAGTGGGGGATGAAGTCGGCCACAGGGAGCAATGGTATACCATAGGCTTAATGCCGGCCATCTGCTTCCTGCGCCCCAATGGTTTTTTCTGGCTATCAGCCTTGTTTTGAGCCAAACCAAGGGATGTCACTGCATAGGGGCCTACCAGTGTATGCCACTATTCGGGTTGACTTTCTGGATTCCTGGTAGAGAACATTAAGGGTGGCCCGAGAAAGTGAGTTGGGAGACCACATCACTCAGCTAGAATGGACCGGTAGACCAACCCAAACTCGAAGCATTGGTCGGAGTAGCCAAGATGACTCGGAAATAGGTTTTTTTTTT
>NW_015622618.1:0-5857 GCF_000835495.1 Cladophialophora immunda | reverse complement strand
CTGCCAAGGCTATGTAATGACGGTCAGGGAAGGTACTCCGAGGGCCTTCGGCCGAAGGCCATCGAACGGCGCTAGTAGGCCTGTGTAAATTACTCCAGAGTATATAGTCTGACGGTCCCCAGGACCTAGTAGAATTCACCATGTTCCTCCGTTGAGTCACAAATTTGGACCGACATGGCGCCGACATGTCTGCTGATGACTAATCACATCAGCACGAACATAACTCATAAACTGGTGCTCTCTTGACTTGCTGGGAGTAAACAACGGGGTTTTACATGTACGTCCTGCTCATAGACCTTGTATCAGCCCTGTCGCGGAATATATCCAATAGCACCGCGTTAGGAGTGGACATTTGCCAGAGGTTAGGAATTCGTGATTGTAGGAACTGTATTACTTGGAGGGATGGCACCTACCAAAATCTGCCTGAGGATTGCGCCCTGGTCACAAGCCTGCTCTCTCTACCGTACATTGTCAGACTTGAAATGGGCAGTAAGTACGATTGTGACATGGACGGAACCACGTCGCAGTTTCCTTGACCAATTATCCAGTTTTGTTAACTCGCTCTCTCGCAGAACCCGTAATGGCAATGTTGGCAGATAATAGTGAGTTGAACTCGAAGTAGCCCATAATTAGGGTTTAGCGTTAATATACGCGTGGTTCTCCCGTACCCTCCGGTGCCTGGTATAACGCTCACATGGTAAGCGCACAATCACAACGAAAACCGGCTCGCGCAGGCATCACGACTCATGCGGTCAAAGAAAGGCCAAATGCGGCGAAGGTCGACCCGAATGCTAGCATTGCAAAGAAAATGGCTTTAAATACTAGTAGGGGGAAATCTCCTACCCGAAATCAGGAAAGCAAGCCCTGTAATAGCCAATCCCCCTTTTGTTTAGCCTATAATCATCCTCATCAGATAGGAAATAATTAGAAGAGGCGTGATACTTGAAGCGGATACGTTGGCCTTAGAAGCAAAGAATTGCAACGCTATTAAAAATTCCCAAGCGATTTGGGAATTAGTTTTCAAGTTTCCGTATATTGCGAGTCGGAGCTTTAGAGAGAGGGTAATAACTATTTTGTTATATGAAGAAGTATATGCGCTGCTACGAAAACATCCCCTGTTGAACCAACTTGATTGATTATATTGTAACGGGAAAAAGTTGAAGGGGACCTGAGGTGTTAAACGGACGAGGTGATTGGTCGACTTTTGGCTGTACACTGTACAGGCAAACGTTGCCCATCTCTGATTGGTCAGTTCGAGGTGCCACTTTTGGCTTGATAGTCCTTTCTTTTGTCATAGACAGGACAGACGGGTCGAGACACCTCGACAAGGCAGAGAAACACAACAACAGAGATAACCAATTTGACTGCTTTACAAGATGTGAACGTGCCTGTTGCCTATTACCTGCCGCCGTACGAGTTGACGCCCATGGCTAGAAGCCTCACCCCAGTTCAATATATCTAGTGGAGGCGCTCGCGCTAACCTTCCCCATTCGGTTAGGGCAACAACCCCATGGATATCTAGTCCAGTGGCCGTAGTGATGTCAGTTATGGCATATCTCCCAAGTAAACGTCGTGAGATTCTACCTTGTTCGAATATCTCGTTCCGGTGGCCGAAGGGTCATCCTACGCGGCAGTGAGTGGCGGGCGAGGTCCGTGGAGCCGCGCCAGGTCCCGGAAAGAATAGTACCTGTCCTCTCACAATGTAACTACCGCCAGCTATCACTGATGTTTTCTGTCACTGACGAAGCTACCATCAACTCCCCAAAGCTCAACCTATTCTTGAACGCCCAGGAAGGCGAGTTTCTTTTCGAGGTCTTGGTTGCAGTCCTCCAGTAACGTCTGCAGGATTACAGTATATGTCGCTAGATTATTGGCGATCCTCTCTACTCCTCCCGATGTGCATTTTCCTCACCAGTGCCTGGGTCTCCTACGGTGCTTGAAATTGTTGCGAGACGTTTGAGGTCGCAAGTGTTTGAGATTAGGCATCGGCGTTTTCTTCGATGGTATCCTCTTCCTGCCTTTGCGGAGTCGACTGGATGCCCACTTGGCTATCCCAGAGCTTCTTGTAAAGCCCATCTAGTTTCAACAAGTCTCCATGTTTGCCAGACTCGAGAATCTGGCCACCTTGAATGACGAGGATAAGATCGGCATCTAGGACTGTAGACAGACGATGCGCAATTATAAACGTGGTCCGACCTTGACAAAATTTGCGCATACTGTGTTTAATCTTCTCCTCGGTGATGTTGTCGACGCTACTCGTGGCTTCATCGAGAAACACAATGCCGGGGTCTCGGAGGAACACTCGGGCAATCGCAAGTCGCTGAACCTCGCCATTCGAGAGCGTAGCGCCGCCCTCGCCCACCTTTTGTGAATAACCATGAGTAAGTGACATGATTTTGTCGTGTAGCGCTGCTCTGTCGCAAGCGTCCATAACTTCTTCATCCGTACGGTCCATTCCGGGGTATTTGACATTCCCCAGCACTGACCCGGTGAACACGGGAGGATTCTGGGGAACCACCGCAATTTCCTCCCGGAAAGTGTCCATCCGTACTGCTCTGATGTCTTGGCCATCAATCAAGATGCTCCCGCTTTGAACATCATAGAATCGGAAAAGGAGTTTCAAAAGGGTACTCTTGCCGCTTCCCGTTTCTCCGACGAACGCTACGGTCTGACCAGGCTCCACGTGGAAGGTGAGACTTTTTACCACTTGTCGTGTGCCATCATAAGAGAAACAAACCTCTTTGAAATCGACCGCACCTCCTTTGAACTTGAAGTCTTCAGCACCCTCCGAGTCTTCAATGCGTGGCTTTTCTTCCAAAAGCGCCACCAGATTCTCGGCGCTCGCTAGCTTTCCAGCTACTGTTGACGACTCGCTTATCAAAATGGCCAGTGAACGGGTGAGCCGCGGCCAGTATGTGAAGAAGGCCACCAGATCAGCAATTCCGCGCTGTTGACGTTCGATTTGTAAGGCAACGATAATGCATACGGCAACGAGGCTGATGGAGTGAACCAGGTGACGTAGGGCCCAAGTCAGACGTTCATACGAATACCAACGGAACATTTGTTTTCGAGATATGTCGACCTTCTCTCCATACTTCTGAGTTTCATACGGGATGGCTCGGAAATAGGATATCATTTGCCAATTCGATACGGACTTGCACATTTGGTTGTACTGCGCGTCATACGCATCCTCACATGACCGAAGAATAGGTCTCTTTTCGGCGAGCGCTTTGAAGGCTAGCCAGGTGAAAAGGACCACCGTGAATGCAATCATGAAGCCCATGTAAAACCCAAAGAGATATGTGAGGGTCACGACGGCCGAAACCAAGTCAATTAATGTCGGCAAGGATTGAAAGACAATGTCATGAAGCAAGTCGATCACTGCTTTACCACGATCCGTCGTCTTCAATGTGATCGAAGATGTCTTGGAATCGTGGAAATCGGCCGACAGGCCCATGATGTGATCGTAGCAATGTCGCTGTAAGGCTAACATCAGATCGGTGGTCACCCGACCCGAAAACCAGCCTTCAATCGCCTGGAAGACATATGACAACCAGCCAAGCACCGCATACAGTACGATTGCCTTGTAAGGTATTCCTTGTCTTAGACCGTTGACGATCATGCCTTGGCTGAGTGGGAGAGCAATTTTCACCACCCTTGTCAGAGCACTGGTGATACACATTCCGCCAAAGTAAAGCCGTAACTTAGGAGACCGTGGGTACATGTATGGCACGAATACCTTGAACGAGGCAAGATACTCCCAAAATGGTCGGTTTCGAATGCGCCGTCTTTGTGCTTCTTCCTTGTCCGCTTCTTGAATGTCGTCTGAGGTTGACTCATGGCTCAGTAGTGGGCGCACTTCACCCGTATTTCCTATGATTTCCTTTCGCCCAAGCAGAAAGCTTCCGAGAAGGCAAGCTTCAACTGTAAACTGGAGTTGTTGAAGTAAGGATCGTGTAATTAGCTGCTCATCCCTGGAAGGCGTCAGGCGCGGGGAAAGTACCAAGACCATGCCTTGGCAGACGAAAAGGATCGCGTATGTTCCGAGATGAGGATAGGGTGGGATCTCTGGGGTTGCGGTGAGACTAAGAGAGACGGCGAGCCAGATCAAAGACAGGAAGAGCGCATACACGGCGTCCGGGTCGGAAATTTCGTGCGGGTCAGATTTCTCTAGGTTGACTGCTGCTTCCGCCCAGCATAGTAAGGTCTCGACACAAGTCAGGCCAAATTGAACGTTACGTAAGTCTCTAGCCTTCGCTTCCTGGGTTCGCGAGCACCAGGTGGCAATCGTGGCAATAGTGAAGAATAAGGCAGACGCGATAACAGTGAGGGCCTGAAACGTCCTCAGCGCGAAAGAACTTTCCATGTGCGTGCCGTTTCGCGAATCGCGAGGCTCGCGGTGGGATAGTTGTGATACATAGGAGGAGAGGAAATTTGTTCTAGATCGAGAAGTAATAGACTCGAGACAGGCCTTTTTGCGGAATTATGGTAGGAGATCATTGTTATAACCCCCTTCTGCGCGGCCGACGTCGATGAAGGGCCCCAGATAGAGGCCTAGCAACTCAATGGCCGTTTGTTCACCGCAAAGTCCCGGAAAAAAGGGCTGAGGGTCCACTTACAACGCATTAAGGGTGTTCATCTGCCGGTCTATTCCTGCTTAGGGAGTAAGGAGGGCGAATCATCGAATTCGTGGCTACTCGGGCGCATCCGGCTAGGTGATCTCGCGTCATATTGCCCACGCAGCTCGCGGCCGCCCTCTTCACCGGTCAGCTAGCCCCTCATGCCGGCATCCGCGCTTTCCACTTCCCCCATCGAGATGGCATTGCACATTTTTGGGGGCCAAAGCTAGCTTGACGGCTTGGTAGCTTCTCTTCAATTCCAACCTCCTACCGAGTTGCGGCTCCGCCTCCGAGCCCTACCTTTGCGCTGCCGAGAGCTTGCATTCTCCGTAGGTGTCGTAACAGTCATATCAAGTTGTTTGGCCGCAAATACACTTCTCCAACGATTTCCTGCGACAGGCTGTCTTCGTGTCAGCCGGGTCCCTGTCTTCGCTGATCATCTTCGCCTTGTCCTCCTTACGACGCCGTAACTGTCGGATGTCTTCTTCGACCGAATTCTCGACGACGTAGCGCGTGACCAGCACGGCCTTTTGCTGGCCGATGCGGATGGTGCGCCCGATGGCCTGGGCCTCGACGCTGGGGTTCCACTGCGGCTCGACGAGGAAGACGCGGTTGGCGGCGATGATGCTCAGGCCGAACGCGCCCACGCCCGTGGTCATGATCAGCACGGGGACGAGCGGGTCGGCCCCGAACCGCGCGAGCACGTCCTGACGGTGCTCGACCGAGTGCTCGCCGTCGATGCGCTCGAACGTGATCCCCCACGCTTTCAGGTGCTGGCCGATCAGGTCCAGCGTCGTCGTCCAGCACGAGAAGACGATGCTCTTGTCGCCCGCGGCGGCGGCGCCCCGCAGGTCCTCGGCCAGGGCGACCATTTTCGACGAGCAGCCTTCGGAGCGCAGGTCGCCTTGGTGCAGACGGGACTGGGGGATCCCGATTTCCGGGGGACGTTGGTGTTTGAGGGGTCGCAGCGTCGCTTCGCACACCGGGCAGCTGTCGCCTGTACCCTCCTGGCACTCGGAGCACAGGATATGTGCGCACTTGTCGGACAGGCCGGAGGGGCGGTTCGTGAGGACCACGTGCACGGTCTGTTCGCAAGCCGAACATTTGACCTCACCGTCGGTGCCCGCAGAGTTGAGCGCATCCTCTCGAGCGTCACGAGTGTTCCTGCTTTTGGCCCAGTGGAACTGATGTTGGAAGGTCCCATGGTTGCAGAGGAGGCGTAGTTGCAGCTGGGCTTG
>NW_015622617.1:0-5908 GCF_000835495.1 Cladophialophora immunda | reverse complement strand
TCATTGACCCATGTCCTGAGCAAAGTGGAATCTTTCTGCAAGGCTATGGAGGCCAAATACAAGCCGATCTTGAACACTGAAGTGCCCATACAAAAGTACGCTCAATTGCTGATGAGCCTCATGGTCCGACGTATGTATGTCATGATATTGCATCGGTATTTGAACAATATCAGCAACAAAGTGCCTGAGGGGCCCGCGAATTTTACCATTCAAGCCGGTCTGCTCGCTATGGAGAATGCGATGGCAATGGAACAAATCCCAGAACTCAGGAGATGGAAATGGTATAACGGGGCCTATCAGCAATGGGACATCGCCCTTTTGTTGTTGACAGTCATCATAAATCAACAGCCGACACCGCAGGACGCTGACCGAATATGGAATGTGATTGACTTTGTTTTTGAGCCAGAGCTCTCTCTGTCACGCACTCAACGAGCTGGGGCAATTATCGCAGCAGTCCGGGATCGAACGGCGGTATATCGAGACACACGCAGGATATGGATTCCCGTTAGTATGAAGGACGCTCTGGACGAACGCCGTAAGAGCTCCGAACTATCCATGATGGACAAGGGCCAAATCGACACATCCAGCTCGTTGAATCCCTCAGCGACCACATCCACGCCACTACCGAATGCGGGTAGAGGAGACCTGACGTTCTCGGCCGACCAGCCATGGATTTGTGACGTGAAATACCTGCCACTTTCAAATGCTGGCCATCCCACGCAATTCGTGTCTTCACAGTTTTTAGCACCCGCTTCTGCAAGACAACAGTCGCAGCTGCTATCGCAATCACAATCAAAATCACAACTACAGCCGCAACAAACACCACCCTGGATCGACGCAAATCAAGCCTCGCGAGGGCAGCACATTGACTTTAACAACCCTAGCGACTCCGGCACGAATGATTCTTGGCCGCCACTGATCACGACGGATGGGGTCAACCGGCGAACAATCTTGGAACCAGATCCACAGACTCCCCCGCCTCTTCAAGCCATCCAGCCATTTCTTGAAGTCGTTCCCTGGCAGCTTCCAAACGGAGGTGGCAGTCCCTTCGGGATCAATTCGGGCTTTTCAAGCGATCAGATTAACATCCTGCAATTTCAGCACAGTAGCTGGAATGATATCGCTATCCTCGACATTGACGGTATGTGTAGGCCTACTGAATCGGGATGGGTATATGGCTTCGCGACATCCGACGTGTTCAGCTGACACGGCGGGAGTCAGCGGTGGCGCCCTGTTATCGGATGAAGCCAGAAAACGTGGTAGATCATATTGTGGTGACGGAGTCCGAGGTGGTCGAGAGAAAAGAGGGAATTTAGCGACAACGATTCTCTCCTTTCCGGCTCGTGTGGGCGCCGCGACGGTACGGTGGCGACGCATCCAGATCCGCAAATAAAGATGCCACCAACCCAGACTTGGCTCATGCCACGACGTGGAGAGACGCTCGCGGGGTGACCCCGAGGTCACTCGGATCAAATGAGTGTGATGCCGATGGTGTCTCTACGGCCCGCTCGCTAGAGCCTAGAGGTACCGGTAAGGGACAACACCGATAGATTGACAAAGGTTTCACTCGGGCGAAGGAAAAGCAAAAGCATGGCGGGAGAAGTACAACGCCGAATTCGATTTCGTCGGAAGCGTGCTCGACGGAATCGGAATCTGGACAAGGCCTCCCTCATCTTGTCCCTGTGAGGGTGTGTCAAATGTCCGCAGTACCGGCGCAAGATCGGCTTTGGTCCAGCTTTCGAGCGAGCCAGAGTGAGTAGTACTGTACTGGTGATTGCCGCATATAATGTGCTCACGTTGGTGACTTAGATGGCAAAACAGCACGGATTGCCCAAGGTGCGTGAGTAGTGATGATAGAAGCAGCGCATTTGATTCCAAAGACGGAATGGTTATTCTGGAAGGAGATGCGTTACACCGATACGCGATGGAGCCAGTCCCTCGCACTCAAGGACGTGAAACCTATACTCGGAGGACTCCTACCGACACCGAGGCCAAAGGCGTTATTGTAGTCGCAATATTATTTGAACAAATCGACGTTTTGCGCCTTTTCAAGCCAGTAGTTCCCACCATCTACGGCACTTCTTCAGGGGCATGGCTATTCTCGGCATGTTCGCCATCCCGTCGCCAGCATAGGGGAGATTGTCTCCGATTTTTGACCGAGGAGGCTGGATTTCCGATCGATACACAGCTTAGAGGAGGTGGAACTTTAACGCAAGACGCCGCAAAGAAAAAGAGATTGGGAAAAGCTTACAATGTGGATGGGAATGCACGCCGACCCTAGGCTGAAGGACCGGTCTGGATAGGACCGGTCTGGATAGGACGTCATTGAAATTTCGGCCCATCCGGACCTCACAGTTGAAAGTCTTCTTGACCTCGATCAAAAAGAGATTAGCGTTAAGGACATTCAAGAAGTACGCGGACAAAAAGCAGACGAATGCGCGATTGATATGGAAGCATTGTTCTCCTCTCATCCTGGACCTCGGAATTAGAAATGGGAAAGCCGCCTACTTTCTCGGGGAGACTGTGGAAGAGAAAATTCAAGATGCTAAATCTTGTTCCGATAGGTGGCATGTGGAGAATCAGTTGATAGACCTCTGGGTTATCTCCCTGTCGGCCAGGTCGATCCGCTTGTTTCTGGATTTCCTCGTCCAGGGAGGTCTCCGGGAAACATACCGCTCCCTGTTGTCGTTCGTTTATGCGGCCATGTCTCTCCCTCATCTACCTTCACCCGAAATGGATCTCGACGATCCTATGGGACCTGATAAACCTTTGCGTACGGTCCGCCGTATCTACGTGGTGATGTTCCCTTCCTTCCTAGAATTTCGCCCATAGGCCCTCCCCAAATTTGTGCTCTCTTGTGATGCCGAAGATACCCCAACAGGAAATCTTCGCTCTGGGGTGCATTTTTGAATCTTACTGGAGACGAGTTTGCGGTTGGGATGAAAAATAAATGTGGAGGGAGGTGCGAATTTATGAGGATTTCTATCGTAAGCCGAAAGACGCGCCACCGAGACATTGGCAGAATGAGGGTACCTATCTTAGCTGATCTCTCTATCTCGTGTCTGGGAAACATTACCAGACATATTCTTTTCAGAGCTATTGCCGTAGTAGCGGGCTATCGTGCTCCCTAACGAGATGTCTGCCAGGATTTCCTCCGTGGGAGCATTTGCCTCTGGAGGAGGGAATACGAAAGGCGCCGTTCCATTTTTCACTTCCTTTCTGAGTACTTAGTGCGAAGTTGTCATTGTCGCTTTTGGCGAGATTTTGTACTTCGACCTGCTCGCGGATTCAAGGCTGAGTACTAAATTACCCGCGCCCCGTGGAGAAATCTTTCTATTCCACGACAAGGCCCAGGGAATCCTCGAGGTTTCTACTGATTCGGAACTAGGCGGAGATCTTGTTGGTATTGTGTATGGTGACGATCAAAGAATTTAGGAAAGATCTTGATGAGTCAGTCGATTTTATGGAAGAATTTTAAACGATAGGCTTCCACGACAATGTTAGAATGGGGCAAAGGGTACTGAATCCAGACTTAAACTTTGGAGGTTTACTCGGTAATATAGAATACTCGACAGAATGCATGTTCTATAACGAATAAAATACTATTGTAATGCTCTGTCGGTGTGATGTTGAAAATAGGGTCTCTAAGAAGGGTTTGATGAGAGATGCTAAGAGCAATATTAGTTACAGTGCCAATAACGTTCCCATGTTTTGTAAATTTTATTCCATACTTTCGCGCTGTACACTACATGACAATATCTTGAAAACCGCGAACCGGCTTTAAGTAATAGAATGTGCTGCCTCGATTCGCTGGATGGAGATGTACTAGGTGAAATATCCGCCTTTGATCGAACAATCTCGAAAATTCCTGGAGTTCATTCTGGACTTGTTCGGATAGCTCTAAGCTATCCGGGCAAGGGAAGTTGCTGGTATGAATGTCCGAGGAAGGTTGATGCCGTGAAGAGAAGGAGGTGGAGATACAAGTGTCATCGGGAGAGGAGGAGGGCCTCGGGGATGCTAGGGTAATTCGATCGAGTTCGGTGAGGCCACATTTAGGGGAACAGTAATCTTTGCCGTCGGTTTGACAATCGCAGGAAAGGCAAAAGTCTCCGAAAGGGTATTCCATATCTTCTATTACACAGTTGTAGGCAGAGATGGTAGGCTTGGGAAAGCCGTGGTGGTATATACACCCCCCAGCGGTGGAGGGCACTGTAAGACGACGCAGACAAACATTGGCCTGTGGTAGGCGGCCGTGTGGCAGTGGGTGGGGTCTGTTTCTGGGGCGCGACCGTTGCTTGCCCCGACACTCAGGCAATCCATCCACGTAAAGGCCTTTCGTTTAGAGGCTTAAAAAAATACATACATATCTTTTGACGATAGTCCACGAGCTCGAAATCGGCGCGCAGTCTCGCCTTAGCGGCGGCATTTGGTGCTTTGTCTCGTAATACTGCGCAACTATGAAAAACACTACCTATGATATGCTCGCTGTCAAAGCCATAGATTGAGCGACCCGTAAGTTAGGGACTAAACGTTGCCATCTCTAATTGGTCGACGCGCTTGATGCTAAGACGAATTCCGGAAAGTCCGAAAAGTATCCTGCGACGCCCGATTTCAAGGGAATCTTCAGTCCACCGAGAGGCGAGTCACGGCTGCCACGTGCGCTGGCAGTCGGCCGTCGCGCCCCGCCCAGCCAACGCTCAAGCCCAATTATCAGAGGCCAACGAAGGTATGCCCCCGGTGGACTAGATTAAGTACGGTGACCGCCTCGCGCCCTGCTATAAGGGGTACCATGATACACGTCAGAGGTCTGGCTTGGCGACCTGCCCAGAGAGCGAATCGACCAACGGTCCAGTCGTGGCGACAATTTGGGTGCGGACGACTCAGGGCATTAGCACCACCTGCCCGCAGCCAACTCAGCCGGGCAATTGACACAGACCAATCATACGAATGAGTATGGAATTGGGCAAAACACACTCGGGGCGCATGCGCGGGCTTTACTTCGCAGCTCGAGCGACTTGGCCGCGACTAAAACAGCACGATGACGGCGTCTTGCAGTTTCTCGCATCACCATGATGGGCTCCAGGCTTGTCGTGCGCGCTCCCCGAGCTGTACAGAACCTCTGCGGTGGCGAGACCAGCATGTTGATCTTTGTTGATAGGACAGGATGCTCAGATACTCGGCGTAGGAAGTCTCCGAACTATTCATGGACTGGATGCATACCCTTACATCACAAGCGGCGTCTTGGACGAGTGTAAGGAGTTTTCATCTTTCAGAGAGACAGTTGGGCAGGTGTTACTCCACCTGGCTGAGAGAAAGGGAGCTGTTCGAGCCAATGCTGATTGCGGCAGTGAATAAGTGGGCTCGTACGGATCAGGTTCGGGGACCGGGCAGGCGACTCTTTCCACGTTATCCTCGTCTTCTCTAGCTTTCGGCTACATACTGTGATAAGATCGGGAACACTAGCCTTCCTTTCACCTGCTAGAATCTTGAGTGCGTTGACCTACGTACGACTCGTCTTCGAAGCATTTAATTGCCATCCCATATCAAGCCGGTCGCAAGGTCTTGGAGTGTCCGGTGGCAGCCAACATTGGTACCCGGGTGTCACCTCTAAGCGGTCCTTCTAAGGCAATCGGATGTGCTGGCTGCTGACCGCCCTAAGGATTCATCCCATTGCCATTAGTTCGTGGCGGCCTGTTGACTCCGTGAATTGCGTGAATACCCACTTTTGAACATTATTTTCCTATAAGAAGAGCAGTTTTGTATGCAGGGTAGTTTTGTATGCAGGGTAGTTTTGTATGCAGGGTAGTTCTGTTTGCAGGGTAGTTCTGTATGCAGGGTAGTTCTGTATGCAGGGTAGTTCTGTATGCAGGGTAGTTCTGTATGCAGGGTAGTTCTGTATGCAGGGTAG
>NW_015622616.1:0-5937 GCF_000835495.1 Cladophialophora immunda | reverse complement strand
TTTTTTTTTGGTCCTGGAAGGGCGTCAGTTTCGGCGTCGCTTGGTTTATATGCGAGATGGCCATGGTCAAATTAGTCTTGAAAAGCTGTGTGTTTATCGCCATTGAGCCCGAGATCAGAGTAAGTGAAAACGAAGTCAAGTCATGCCAAGTCAAAGCCGTGCTACCGGTCCACCCTCCATGGGTGGGTTTATCGCCTTTAATCTGGAGGGAAAATTGCCATGGTCTCCCACGTCAAGAGCTCAAAGTTACGCACCGCGTTAGGCCGAATAATGAGGTGCGGATTCGAGTTGGGTATAGTACTGTAAATACACTAAGTTACTGTAATAGAATGAGAGAAAGTCTTAATGTGTCCGCAGGGAGTGTGCATAGTACCCTCGAAATTCGAACGAAAGTAGATCTATTGGCCAGTGTCCGTCGAAGTCATGTCGTGAGTCAGACCACAGATTTATGTGGTAAAAATATAACGCGCAATCAATATTAGGCTCCGACCTTAATGGGGTATAAGAGTGTATGTTATCTAATTCGCTTGAAGCAAATAGGATTTGCTCGGGGGACGTCGAGAGCGGAAATGGCTTTAACGTTATCACTTTTGTTATTGTACCGGTGAGGAAGGCCAACCTCAAGTGCGGCGGGCCGTGGCGACGGTGGCAAGACGGCATCTCAACCGCCTCTCAGGGTCGTATGCTGGCCAAAGTCTTTTTGGCATTGAGCCATCACCAAGTGACTCACTTCACTTCGGTGGGGGCGAGGATGAGCAGGGCGTCAATAGTTGATTGCCAGGCTGAGCGACAAGAAGATTTTAATTGTGGAAATGAACCAGAATCGGCGGTTCTAATATGATCCTTAGATTACCTATATCGGCAGGGTATGCGCGATACTCTCCAATTAGAATACTCCAACCTATTGACAGTCGAAGGCGGGAAGCCTATATTTAAAGGGACTTATCTACGAATCAGAAGGTATTACAGCATACGTGCCAGGAAATGGAGGCCCAAGAGGACAAAGTAATAAGTAGGCGAGTGGAGCTCCTATTTATGATTGACTGATACTTCTATCTCTTATGAATGGCTCCTCGTTTCGATTATAATGGAGTATAAAGTCGACGATCCGAGGAATAAAAACGTAGTGGAACCGTGCATTCTGGCGCGGAATGCCATATCAGAGGGTATCTCCATATTCTCATAAACCTAGCGACGACTCTAGGTCTTTCAGGTCACTTCTACTAGCGATCATAGCAGATGAATCGACGACAAAATTGATGGTGGGGACGATAGAGAGGTGAAGATAATCAATTTTCAGGGAACGAAACGAATGACACACAACGAACCGAAACATGACAAAAGCGAAGCACAGACGGAGCACACATCAAACCCCGGAGAGAAGGATACGACTGGATGAACTTCCAACAGAGGTCCTCGAGAAAGTCCCCCTTTACGGCCGATCTGCGCGACACATAGTGCGGGTGTCTCGGCGATTGCGAGGGATCTTCACCCCGAAGCTCTATCGAGTCGCCTACTTTGAGAACTTGAACGACCGAGCTCAACGTGAGCGTGATGGCGTGGACGCTGGGGGCTACGGCCCTCCCTCGTCAACGCCGGGTGTAAAATGGCCACCACCGGAAGCCAAGGTAGTTGACCCGAGAGCGATTCATCTCTGGCTACACACCGTCTGCGATTCGGCCCAGCTTCGAGCCCATATCCGTGAAATTTACCTCCTGAGCGATCTCATTCTCTCTGGAACTGGCTTTTTCTCCGATTCGAACGGTGGCATGCTCTCCTCCTGTGACGGTCCACTGTGCCGGCGCTATATTTGGGCCGAGACATTGAGCTTTTTACCCAATTTAGAGCACCTATCGCTATCACCGTCCTGGATGGTGTACTTTGTCAATGGGCGTGGGAGACTCCCGAGGCTACGAACCCTCCGAGCACTTCTGCCGCCGGAGTCGAGTGACCCTATTTTGGTGGATTATTCAGGATGTCGATCAGCGTGGACGATGGAGGACGTGGCCCACCTAGGGGGTCACCCGGGGATGCGTGCCATCGAAGTCGTGGGTGGGGGGATATCCGGCGCCGTCGAACCGAGCAGTGAACGGCCCGTACCCTCCGTGACACGTCTCGTGCTGGATGTCGTGCGGGTCTCCAAGTCCACGCTTCGATCGTTGCTCCAGGTTTTCCCCGAAGTCCAACACCTCACCTGGCGGCGTCCAAGTCCCTGTCATCCTTGGGAGAATTGTGGCTGTGACGATACCATCACCCAAGATCTCTACCACGCTTTAGTCGGGCTCCAGGACTGTCTAAATGTTCTGGAACTCGAGTTCAAGACTCACAATCAGGGTCGGTGGTGGCCGTGGCGGTGTCCCCGAGATCGTTACATCTTGGGTTCCCTGCGCACCTTCCACAGGATCAGGGTGCTACGAGTGGCGGTAGAGCTCCTAGTAGGCCGGAGACTTTGCCGAAGCCACGCCCGGCATCACCAATTCGAGCAGACCAAGACGCGAGACCTCGCCCAAAAGCTCCCAGGGGGCCTCGAACGTCTCACCTTGGTTGTGGACATTGCCTACGCCATGTACGAACACGGTTTTCGTTCTCGAATCCTCCAGGGTCTATTGACCGAACGATGGCGGCTGGCGGCACTTCGAGAGGTGTGGGTGGTCGATAGAGTCGGGGATGCCTACAACGATGACGTATGCGGGACCTGCGCCGTACACGATGATTTCCCCAATCCATTCAATCTCGACAAAGATGTACAATACTGTGATGAGCGAGGCATCCGGGTAATCTATCGACCTTGCTCGCCAGACGAGATCCAACGGGTACGCGAACTCAGCGGGGTCGCTTCAAATGGAAGATCGTTATGGTCCACGAGGGGGTGAAAAAATGGCCCCCAAAGGAGACTCCGAGAAAGAAAGGAGCTGATTGATCAGATAAAGGTTACTGACAGTGTTTAGTGGCAGGGGGTCATACGAGATAGTAATAGAGTTCCCCTATTGCATACTTCGACAAATATGGTAAGGTGTATCTTGGCGAAACTGGCACAGTCATTCAGGCACCAATGCCAAGCCTCCCAACAATGCGGGGGACGTTCCCTTTCCGTTCCCAGCGGCCTTCACCCTTTGACTGTGTCACTCAAATAATCAAAGGATTTCGCGTCTGCCCATTTATAACGTAACGTTACAATACCTGTATCTTTTGACGTATCCGCCGGCTTGTCCCGAGGGCTACCGTGGGCTAAGCTTTTGCTGTCCTTATTCTAGTCTTACGGTCATGGCAGTCGAGCAGCGCCTTCTCGACTATCGCAACTTTGACGAACAACGCCAGAGAGAGATCGAGTCTTTGATCCAGAGCTACACTAATCTCAGCAACATCCAGTCCACCCTAGATCCGACCTAGACGACGAGAGAAATACGCGTCGCACGTGGAAGAAACGTGCCGAAGACGCCGAAGCTGCCGTAGCCCGCAAGTATATCGTTGTCCTCGTCGACGGCGACGGCTTCATTTTCCGAAAGGTCTTCTTCGACGTCCTGGCCACCTCCGGCGGCTCCGGCGGCTCCAAGGCGGCCAATGAGCTTTACAACCAGGTCATTAACCATCTAAAGACCGCCGATGCGCTTCCAGGCAGTAACCCCGACTGTGACGTCCTGCTCAACATCTATGCAAATAAGCAGGGGTTGGCGAGAACCCTCGTGGCCGCCGATTACCTTGCCCACCCCCACCAGATCGATTCCTTCTTTTGCTCCTTTACTCAAAGCCGCAGCCTCTTTCAGTTTATTGATTGCGGCTCGGGAAAGGAGAGGGTCGATGCTAAAGTACGAGGTAATGGCTCTTGCTATGGTCAAGTGTGCTGGCATGGCTGACTGGAGCATCTCTAGATACTGTTCAGTTCTATAAAACTAACGCCCAATGCCATCGCATCTACTTGGCCTGTTCTCACAATCAAGGCTATATCCCCGAGTTGGACAAATATCGCGATGCCTCGGTCGCATCCAAGATTGTCCTCGTGCACGGTGTGCAGACGGATGAGACTGCTCGGGCTTACAACGATTTACCTTTCGAGTCGACAAGATTCGACAATGTTTTCGAGTCCTCACCCTTAAAAATCATCCCCGAGCGTAAGCCGGTCTACGTCCAACCTGCCCTCCCTGGGCCGGACTACGTCCTACCCGCTCCCGGGGCCCTCAACCTGACTTCGCCTACCACCGAAAATGGTAGCTCGCATTCGACCCCCGTTATCAGTAGCTCGAGCTATTCTCCCAAACCTACCCCGCCACCCTCGACACCACTGGCTACGCTTCCATTCAACACCGTTACCAGAGCCTCACCTCAGGCCAAAGCGTCCACCCCACCCACCGAGGTAGCTAAACCCAAGCCCCCCACCCAAGCTTATGCTGCGGCGCGCAACGGGGGTCACGATGGCAAGAGCAGAATTCCCGTCAACCGCCTGGGGCAGAGGATTGATTTGAAGATGAGAGTCCCCTCCAACGCGGAGATGGGGAAGTTTGACGATCGTATCGCCGTGCGCAAGCTCTGTAACGAGCATCATCTGCGAGACAACTGTGAATCCTACAACCGTCGTTACGATCATGAACCCATTGACGCTACCATGAAGAACACCTTGCGCTACAAGGCGAGAAGCATTGCGTGTGTTGATGGTCCCATGTGTCGTCGCAGCGATTGCTTTTATGGTCACCAATGTCCGGTAAGTGATCTCGGAACTCAGCGCCCTAGTGTCGTGGTTTGGTGCTGACAATCGAGCAGTGGGGTAACAACAACTGCAGAAATCCGAAATGCTCATTTCTCGGAGCCGGCTTACACCACATCAGGGACCTGGAGATTGCCAAATTTGCTACAGCTGCTCCAGATTTGTGATGACCCCTAGCCTAGGAAATTGGATATGAATCCAAATCTGGACACATAGAGGGATGGAGGGGACGGACTAGTGGGAGGACCTTTACACGGTGCATCCCTCCTCTTTTCGCGAAGCGATTGATCGATCGAGTAATTGAGTATGAAGACGGCAATTATCTTGGAGAGCGCTGAGGGCGCGGAAAGATCACTAGGTGTAATCACCCCCACGTAGCCACTTCTTCAATGAAATATACGAAATAGGGCCTACAGCGCATCGACGAAAAGGTCCCATGGCGAGACGTGCCACGCAGAAGTTTAGCAGTTGGTATGGGGGCGAAGGCAATTAGGCCCTCACGACGGACCCTCGCGGTGCCCGCTCAATCCCCTGCCCTCTGGCGACTGTGCAAAAAATGAGACACAGAAAAGCCAAAGAAACTGCCAAGATCATTGGGATATAGCCCTTGCCACGCCGCCTGCATCATCAGGCTACACCGGAAATGCCATTACGCCAATCCCTATTCTCTTTGGTATTGTGAAATACGCAAACAGTCGTGGCCTCTTTGAAGGCCCATCGCTTATCATAACTAGACCCTACCTTCCTTCAAAGCTCGCATTCCACGCACGCTACACTAGTATGTATGCATGACTCTTTCGTCAAAGGAGGCTCAACTCAACGCGTGGTCGAGATAATACCTTTTCTACCGCAGTTGCTACGGGTAGGATTCAACGGCCGTATCCCACTATACGCTCGATATTTATAACTCTTCTGCCATCCCAGCTCTATGGTTAGGTTCATGCGGTATGATTATCATCAGTTATGGTCGGAGTCGACTGGGCGATCCCACCTTTGAACTCGGCGTTGAGATTAGCAGCGTAGCTGAGCAGCTCTCCCGCTTTGACGAAGTCTTCAATCTTTGAAGTTCTTATCTACCATCCCTCGCTTCCGCCCCTAGGCAATGCGATCCGTATAAGCAAGTGCCCTCCAGCAAGGGGCCGGTGGAGAGTGGCGAGATGCCGAGTTGCGTATCTCCCCTCCCTCTCCCTTCCCCCTAACCCCCAAAACTTCGCCTCTGCCTTCAATCGGGGGGGGGG
>NW_015622615.1:0-6040 GCF_000835495.1 Cladophialophora immunda | reverse complement strand
AGGTGCTATCCACGGTCAAACCTGAGGTGCTATCCACGGTCAAACCTGAGGTGCTATCCACGGTCAAACCTGAGGTGCTATCCACGGTCAAACCTATGCGGTGTGATGAATATATCAAAAAGGGAATGATCGAGCTTGCATCTGCTATATATTCGGCCTTGAAGACATCGCCAGATCGGCTCCCCGGTATTCCTACTATTGACGATTGCACCCGGGTGAAGCTGCGCTGTGCACTGCGCAGCGCTGACGGTTATCATCATTTTGTCGACGATCAATATAGGGGGTGCCGTATTAGGTCACTAGAAGTTTTGGAGGACCGGGCTACTGCTCAAGTCGAGGTTGAAGACGATCCTGAGTTGAGACAGATATCCATGCCGGTTGAGCAGTTACCAACGCTTGTGGAAAGCCTATATGACGAAGCGGCGGAGGGTTCAGAACGGGCAGCTGTGGAGCTGTGGCACACTTTTGGATCGGTAGGCAAGCCTTCCGGCAGAATTTCTTAGGTTCATAGTCAACGCCTCGGCTACTGGGACGGAGAAGTACATGTGAGTGTGACCAGTCGTCGCACGAAAGTCAGGCAGCTATCGCGCGAGGTCAGCCGGCCGCCTCGCCGCGACCGCCAGCCAGGTCCGGCGAGGTCTAGATAGTGTTCGCCCGATAAAGGGAGCCAAATAGGAGCCGCTGCACGTTGACCAATCTCTAGGGGCGTTGGTTTGCCGTCATCGTGAATCGGGTGCGGTGGCGGACTATAAGAAGTTGATCGATAACCATACTTGGGGTTGAAAATGGACTGGGGCTGTCCGATTAGGGCGCCTCCTAGGGGACGAACATGACGGAGATGCGGTAAGGAGGCGGCTCCTGAGGACCGTCTATGACTTCTTCCTATAGGGGACGAGGGTCAGTGCCATTTAGGACCTCCTCCGTCGAGTCTCCTTGGCTTGATGACACTTTCAAGTGTTTCTCGCCCGCCATGATCCTTTTGCCCGAGTAAGCGCACCATCTTCACTATAAGTTACATCTTTGAGGATAACTTCCTCTTCCGACCGTAATGCTACGTCATCTGAACTATGATTATGGGTCACCCGAGGCTTTGCCTGCTTCGATGCTGGAATAGTTTCGACACCTGCCCCCTCTCACCGTAAATGGCTTATCTTAACTCCCATTCCCATCGAGCCCGTCTCCGATTGTATCGATCTAGGTTGCGTTTTGGCCTTGGATGGACAGACAACATAAAGGTCACTGCCCTGTCTTGGCGAGGAAAGAGAAACTCGCTCGTCCCCTCTACCTAGCCGTCTCTATCTTCGATTCCCGCCTCCGTCAGCCCATAGTGACGGTCCATCTGCGCCAGCTGCGACACCCACGGTGTCCAATCGTCTCAAGAGCGAAGAACCCACTTTCGCTTCCGCTCTACAGCACAGCAAATCAGACTTACTGGCCAGCTTCTCCCAGAAAATTATACATTGACCAGAGCCCCTTTCGGCGCAACCAACCGAGATCGCTTCCATGGGGCTTCGTCAACGCTGTGAATGGTTAGACTCGTTTCGCCCTAATAGAGAAGGGAAGTAGGTACTTCTCGGCCAAAGTATTCCCTCGCTCTATCTGCAGACGCCTTCGACCCCTCCACTCGATCCTCAATCCGAACGTTCCAGGCAGAGACGGCTTCCTGGCGAGCTTCGCCGGACACAACGGTCGCGTTGCACCACTTCGGAGTTACGTCGGAGTTGATTCGCGTGGTGCACTCTTACTTCGTTCCACACTCTGGTTCCAGTATCCCTTGAGGCCCTCGTGGTATCCGCTCAAAAACACATAATAAAGACTCTCGCAAAGAAGGCGAGTTTGGTGCAAATAGTCGTTAGGGTCGTCGCCATAGTCTAGCTCAGGGATCGATTGTCGCCGGTGACCTTCTGGAAACTGGCCCTAGAAGAATTTCGGATCTCGGCGACCCTCCTGTCGGCCGATCCTCAAATGTGCCATGATTCTGGGAGTTTATCCAAGCGCACGCTGTATGTATAATCCATCCATTAACGAAGTCCTACTCTAGAATTGATTGCATTGTAAACCTAGCGTCACACTCTGCTGTCATCTGTGCAGAGCAATTACGACGTTCCCGTCAGGCTCACTGTGATGCCTTGGGCCTTGTGGATTGTGACTGCATAGGCATTGGTGATTGGAAACTGTGCGCGGGATCACATGGCGGCACCGCGGTAGAACTCGTGCCTGGAACGAAAGATGGGCGTCAAGATCTCTCCATTGACGCAGGCGACGGCTGGCCCATTGTAGTGGTCAAAACACACGAGGATGGCGATTGGGGGCTCCTTTGCTTGCCAATTGGCACCAGGTTTCCAGAAAATGTCTCTCACCGTGCTCAGGGCACCATCGACCAAACCACGCTCGATCCAAATGTTCTCTGTCAGCGTAACTCGGCCCCCAATCGCCCAGTGGAAGTGCCGCATGAAGATTGCTAGCTTCTTCGGATGTGGCCTGTGGAGGCTTTGCTGGCGCTGGATCTCCATGAGATGCATGCGAGATGATCACGGGCGCCTAGAGATCTCGCAGACGATCGTGATTGTACTGCGCATCTCCCGTCTTCTTGCCGTAAATGCGTAAGGCGTCCGCGGGTGCCGGAATCCTTGATGGGACAACGGCCTGGACACGAGTGCAGAGAAGTTTCCAGTCCTCGAAAGTACCCGGAGTCATCACGGAGAGCATCGAGAGCCTTTCGAAAAGCGACGGATTCAGCATCCTGTCCCTGCTGGCGACGGATGGCATCGAGTTCAATAGTCCTGTTGAATCGTCTGGAAAGACTGTTGCCAGCGATCTCCTCGGGATTGGACGTCTCACCCACGTAGAAGAGAGGTCTCACACCAACAGCAGGGAGTTGCCAGAAGTCGCCCGCAATTGCGATGTCGATGCATCTAAACTTGGTCCTACTCTTCTCTTTGAAGATCTCCCTTGGTGGCTAGTCGATCCATACCAACATCTTCAGCGCAGTCATGGATCTTTTCCTCGACAATCAGATATCGAACATGCTTCAACTCGGCATTCTGAAGCGCAGCCAGGTTCTGGGTACTCAGATCTTCGTAACCCTTGACCAACTTGAGGGGCAGCTTGAACTGAGCAATGCAATGTTCGGCCACTGACAGCATGGGCAGCAAGCCCAGTGGGGGCCACACGAGCAATTGGACTAGGCTTTCCATGACGCTTGTGCCCATCGGTTCTAGGGTTGCCGCAATGAACGTGACGACGTGCGATTTGCCTGTGCCCGCCTTGCCATCGAGATTGATCACGAATTGCTTGTTCCGCCGGCAGGCAAGTTCACTTTCATGGTGGGTAATGAAATAGTCATATAACTGTCATCTGCTTGAACTTCAAGACTGTCCGATCGGCAGATGGATGGACTGCCAGAGTAGCAGGAACACTCAGCTTCAACTCCTTCCAGTAGTCATCAGGAAAGGTGTAACGACCAACTTGGGGTGTCCAGCCATACTGACGATCGAAACCACGCTCTCCACGCCCCTCAGGATCTGCCTGACGGACACCCATCGTCGCGCGGTTAGACAGCCGCCGAGCGAGTTCTCCCGAGGAACCTCCGACATCAGCATCGTCGTCCACATTGAGATTCTCAAGACCATCGTCCCCCGGGTTCTGGTGGGAGTTCTTCCATGAAATCTGGCAGAACAGTGTCCATATGGGTGGAACTCCAGTAGGCCCATGCCTCTGTAAATGTCGCGGAGTCAACGTCGACATCAAGTCTCAGCAACTCATCAACCTGATGTTCCAATAACGATTTGATTGCTGCAAAAGCCTGGGGCCATACCAGATTCATCCATGTTCCAGGTGTGTCTAGACTGGATCGAATATCGCTCTTTGATCGCCTGTAGGTCTCGAAACCAGTGTTCCCGAAGCTCAGGAAGGTAACAGTTGACGCGCTCAACACAGATCTCCTTACCTACCTTTGGATGGATATCAGGATATCGCTGGATAAACCGTGGTAGCCAGTCGTTGCCGATGTGTTCAGGGCCACCATTATTCTTACTAATTACGCCGGCGAGAACTCGCACAGTAGCGTAGTTGGGAGCGTGTCCTGTCGCCTCCAGATCAAATATCCATCTCTTTAATAGTTCCTCCTGTATGTTTGACGATGTCTACTGCGGTTCGTGGGACAACGCGGCCGATTGAGTGCCTTGTAGTCGGCGGACGAGCGTGGAATGGTGGACATCGTTCGCGGCCACGGCTGCGCGAATACTAGGAAAACGACGTAATCGATAGTCAGAGATTGCCCCCTGGATCCTAGTCTCTCGAATCGAGGCCATTGACGCGTAATGGAAGGCGAATTGGTTGAGTGGTAGTTAGTTGATTGAATTCGTGTGGACGTGGAGGGGTGGTAGAACGCGTGGTGCAAAAGTTGGCGGGTGGACTTGGATGGAGGAAAGCTCAGTGCTGAATTGGTTAGCCACATGACTCCACAAATCCACCTCGCCTCTCTCAAAAATAACTTATTTCTACGGCGGGCGGCAGAGAGCCTTAGTGGCCAGGAATCGGGATTTTTCTTTCCTCCATCGAAAATATCTAACTAGCGCCGTTAGACTAATACTCATCTTCCCGGATTCTTCAGAAAGCCCAAGGCGTTCGTCAGCTCTTGATCCCGACGGTCGCACTCACGTTTGAGACACAAGTACCCTTTCTAACTCCCATTCTCGACCCCCTCTCCCCCTTCCTTACATATCCCCAGCTGGTGACCACCTCCAGCATGGCTACAGCATGGCTTCAGCACAGTTTCGTAAGCCTCCGCAGGCGCCCCCAAGCTTCACGGCAACGCCCGAGTCACTCGTGAAGGACACGGAGGACATGTTGGCTCGTTCAAAGAAGATCGCGGACGATATCGTTGCTCAAGTTGCGCCGGAGGACGCGACGTTTCAGAATGTGCTTCTGCCCATGGCGCATGACGAAAACCAGCAAGCATTGAAACTAGCATCCTAGGATTCTATGGGTCCGTCTCCACCCGATAAGGTACTGCGCGATGCCTCAACTGAAGCAGAGAAACTTATGGACGACTTCAGTATTGAAGCTGCCATGCGGGAAGACGTGTTCAAGAAGGGGGGCGAGTTGGATCCCGAGTCCCAGAGGTTGCTAGAGAAGAAACATCGGGTTTTCGTACGGAATGGCTTGAATGTTCCAGCTGGACCCGAGCGGGACCGATTCAAGGAGATCGAGAAGAGACTCGGCCAGCTAGTCATCGCCTTTTCCAAGAACCTGGAAGAAGAGAACGGTGGCCTGTGGTTTACTCTTGCAGAGCTCAACGGTGTGTCCCTTGAGATGTCCTGTCTCTGTTAAAGAAAGAAGGGGACAAGTACTGGTTGCACCTTCAAAGACCCAGACCTATTGCCTACTCTCAGATACGCCACCAACAGCGCAACGAGACGCAAAGTCTTTGTTGCGAACGAGAACAAATGCAACCAAAACGTCCCGTTGTTTCGGGAAGCCATTCTGCTCAGAGACGAAGCTGCTCGCCTGCTTGGCTATCCCAATCATGCTGCTTTCAGGATCGAGGAGAACATGGCAAAGACCCCCAAGACAGTGGACGATTTCCTGGCTGATCTGCGCAACCGACTAAGCCATGGAGGTCTGGACGAGATCGCGACTCTGAAGAAGATGAAGGAAGAAGACCTGAAATCTCGTGGCGAGGACTACGACGGGCGCTACTATGCAGGCTTAAACAAGCATGGTGCGATGTTCTTTGTACACACGCTTACCCTGGGGCCTCATAGAGGTTGATGGCCACGAATTTGGCGACTCCGTTGCTTGTTGACCGGCTGGGCTTCGAAACAGTGTCTGTGGCCCACGGAAGTTCGTTGGTGTGCCACCTTCTACCAGCGATAGTTTCTTGTCTCTAGGTTTTTCACCGTTGTGCGGTTTTCATAGCTTCAGATGGGACGCTGTTGGCATGGTGACCGAATGAACGTGGTGGGGCCAAGCGTACGTCGCGCAGCCGAGCAAGCGGCCTTTGGGTCGTACGGGCACGGTAACGGCGAGGGGGGGG
>NW_015622614.1:0-6053 GCF_000835495.1 Cladophialophora immunda | reverse complement strand
GGGGGGGGGGGGGGGGGGGGGGCATGAGACGTATCATCTGGGGACGAGTGAGCAACGACAAATCCGATGCCGTGAGCATTTGTCGCACTCCTCGTAGGTCCATGGAACGTGTCGTCTAGTCATAACCGAAGAAATATGTCCGAGCCGTGTCTGAGAGTCGCCGTGGCTTGGCACTAACACTTGGTTGACACAATTGGGACCTCGTCGGTTTCGACAAAGTAGCTCAGATATAACTACAAGGGGGCTCGGTGACCAGTCGAAGTAAGGGTCAAACCCTGAATGGTCAAAGTCCGTTTTCCCACCGGCAACAATCTCCCAGCACCGTCAGTTTCGATAGGGTCATTTTCCCCATCATGATAGATGCCAGTCCTCCATGCCGTGCCGACTTGGGGTGGGCTTTATGATAAACCAGAAACTTCGTGCTTGGGAGCGTCTCGCAAAGGCCTTGACAGACTTGACAAACAAGACGAACACATCCGCTCGCGTGCGAAAGGGCGCAGCTGCGTCGGGCCGGACAGTAAGTCCAGAGTACGTCGAATAAAGCCGCTGGCCGCGGGAAGGGTGTTAAAAGAGGGCAAGCCAATGACAGCTCGCGGCGCGGCGGGCTCTTTTTCTGTATATCCTTTGCTCAGGCTGAAACCCAGTTAAGTGATGTCCAAGACAAGCCATGGGCAGAACAAAAGTTGTCTGATGTCACGGTTCGGCTGTAGAGACGGTACTGCCAGCTGCGCAAGGATCGGAAACAGACAGTGTGACCTTTGAGGATCGACAGTCAATCAACCGGAAAGGAGACGCAGGGGAGGATTTGCTGGTGGGAGACCTGCCGGTGGGAGACTTGCCGCCGGAAGGAGAGGTCCACGAGACGTAGTTTGAGAGAGACAAGCCTGTCGACATGCCCACTCAGACGGCCGCGAACCTGGTGAGTGTCCAGGTAGCCTGGTAGCCATGTGGCAGCACAAACAGAAAATCTTCGCGGACACCGACGACGCCTGCGGGAACACGAGAAGCCCTCCTACACAGTAGAATTGGACAACGACACGGTAGATCCCCCGTCGGGCTAGGCTAATGTGTCTAGAAGCTCCACTGCGGTGACCTGTGGCCAATCTCATGTGGGCGAATTGTGGCTTGGGCTAGTGGGGCATACCTATTAGCGCTAGTTAGCGCCGCCCGTGATTGGCACCGTCCTCCTCACGCAAAACTCTCTCCCTCACACCCTGCCGCCCCTGTCACCCAGTCGTTTCAGCCTCCTCTTTCCCCACCCACGCTTCCCGGTCCAAGCGCTAACCCTAAAGCCACACCCTCTCTCTGGAACCAGTCCCGGGTCGTAGCCAAAACAGACGTCAGAGTGACCAAATCAAGCAAGATACGCCGCCATACCCCGAGGAATTTGGCGTCAGATCTCCATCGTTCTCTACCCTTCTCTCAATTCCGACGGTCGGCCCTCTCCTGGCCCCTAAATTTCGACGCCACGCTTTGGGACAGCTTGTCTACAACGTTTACATCTCCAGCAAAGTCGCCGTCGACGTTGCCCTGATCTAGCTATTGTGGTCCAGCTAGGCTGGGGGGATACTCTTTCCCCTGGGCGGTCCAATCTCGTACTGATAGATCCGAAACTAGTCTTGCTGAAGATCGCTTCCGAACAGGAGAAGTCATAATCTATTTTACGCATCCCGCATCTCGGCCTCGACACCCAAGCTGGAGCCTTTTGGTAGATTTCCCTCAGCTCAAGATATCCATCCTATACGCCGGATGCGAATTTCACCGCCGTGTCCTCTCGCCAAAGAATAGGTGGTCAACTCGTTCTCGTCGCCAATTCTCAACTCTCGAGCCTTTCCAACATAATCTGTCACTCTGAAGAGCGCGATAAACCGAGAACCTCAGCCCAAAAGTCGTACTTGAGGATCAACCTGTCGGTGGCGGTCGGGGATGGCCTCAGACGCCATCATGGTCTAATGAGCATGGACGTACACATGGTGGAAAACAGTTCTCGAGATTTTGGAACGTGTTACTGACGCTTCTACTATCCAGAAAGATGTCGTCTTCATAAAGTGTGTTGCCATTCTGCCTCCGAGCCCAAGTTGCCCAACGGAGACTGCGAAAGTGGATCGAGTTCTAACACGTCCTTTTGGTTTAGGTACGATGTGATATAGCATCTCGCGGGTGAGAACCCTCCATTCTGTCCCCCTCATCGCTGATAGTCGACACTGACCGGCTCTAGTACCCCTTGTACAAAATGTTTTACCTCTTCTAGTCAATGCCAGATTGCCGTTCGGAAGCCGAGAAGAGCTCATGCTGCCCGAGCTATAGATGAGGAGAAATATGACCTTTTCACTTCTTAGACCTCCTATGCTCGAGAGCTTCTGAGGCCCCTTACTCTGATTGCCCTATAGCTGAGAAACCGGGAATAGTAAATACTGACGGATACGTCAGGGGGACCAGCGACTCACGGCAGGCGGGTACGCCTACACAGCCTCCTCACCGCACAGCCGTCATTGGGCTATGCTCAATATTGGTTATTATTCCCCCGGTAGTATTCTCTCGACGCAGCCTATTCTGAACGCTGCGGTGGGGTTTCAACCGCAGCGACTACAGAGTCACCAAACGGCGATGGGTGGAGGCGGGCGACCAGTTCCCCATCTGGGTATATCGGAGCAAAGGCAACGGCTGTCTCAATTATGGCAGCCTGGGATACCAGGGACGATGGGTGCCGGCGTGCAGTTGCATGACAATGACTGGTGGCGGACGAGTTCGCTCGGAAACGCACTTGTGGCGCCCACGACGATCAACGTGGATAGCTGGCCCCCGGTTCCTCGAGATCAATAGGTTGGTATTGGAGACTCGACCAAATGCATTCTTCCGAACATAACACCCCGTTTCACAAACCATCCCGGCTCTGATTCGGGGATCTCTTCGGCGGTATCCTGGCTCCCCTCGGGAAAAATGTGATGTAACACTTCACTAGTCTAGTATGACCCAGGTGGCAGAGGGGAGGTGAAGATCAGCCTAGGAACCCCCTTTTTGTTTGCACTCCGGCGCTGTTCTTTCCACGCTTTCCCACCCCCTACCTATTCGCATGGTTCGCGTGGCCGTCGTGAACAATGCTTTTTTCCTGTCTTTGACTTTCTTTCTTCTGGCTTTGAAGACTTCAGCATACTGACCTTTCCCTCCCATTTACCGCAACTCGCAGTCAACCAGCCAAGATCTTACTGCTCTATCCCTCACTTCCCCCTTGGCTTAGACGGATCTTTCACCCGCCCAATGGGTAGAGTGGTGCAAATAGAAGCTGAAATCCCAGTACACTATCATAAGGCATACACCAATGTCGGAGAATGTGAGCTTTCACCCATTATGACCACGACAGCACTCGAAGGGTAGAGTCTACAGTCATTGCCTTTAGCACTATCTCCCTTACCGATATACTACGGTCAGAGATATACAGATACACACCCACTGCTCAAGCTGGGGAATCTAGACGACATCTTCTCCGAGAACTTGTATATTCATCACGAGAAGCTCTTCCCTCCAATCACCCAACTGCAACTTTCGGATCTCGAACTTGAAGTAACCTAGTCACCTTATCAACCGTATCCACAGCTCATCAGCAGTGCTGTCGGGCAGTCCAACGAATTCGGTGGGCTTTCACTGCTACCATACTCATCAGATCCAACCGCGATCACTCAGTCAACGTATCAGTGCCATGAAGAGCCGGTTGTCTGGCCTTTATCTGCGGAATACGGCCAGTGTAGATCTCTCACCACGACGGAGGATGACGAGGACGTGGTTGAAGGCCAGGACGTGGTTGATGGCCAGCTGTACGCCCGACTGATCCACAAAGCCCTGATGGAGGCACCCGGCCATAGGATGATGCTCCCAGAGATCTACGAATGGTTTCGACACAACGCCGCCAAACCTCGAGGGTCGAGATCAAATGGTTGGCAGAGTAGCATTCGGCACAATCGGTCTATGAATGAGGTAACACGGTTTCCATTCTCGCGACCATGCGCATCACCCGCCAACACTGACACACCTAGGCATTCGAAAATGATAGGGATAATGCAAAGGGGAACTCAAGGCAAGCGACCAGCGTCTGGGTCCTCACCAACGAGGCGCGATCCAGAATGGGGTGTAATCTACCTCCAGATATCGCAAGACTGAAGCGGAGAAAAAGCCCGTAAGGGGCCCGTATACCAGCTCTTCCATATCAGAGCCGGGGTAAGGGGGGGGGGGGGGGCGGGCGAGCAGCGCGACATATAGCCCAAAGGAACGATCACGAGCGAGCTGCCTGCTGATTTGACGGCCGCCTTAAGCTTATCGACCCCATCGGATTCCGATATGCACCGACCACCAAAGCTGGGATCCCTATGGAGCTGAATCTGGCACCCGAAGAAGCGAATTTGCTTCGATGTCTATCTCCATAGGATACTCTGGGTGTCAGGGCGCGGCTCATGGGCCATGGAGAGGAGAACGTGCAACTTACAGAATGCCCTCTTGCAGTCAATGCAGGATCGGCAGTTGGAGGAACTCGTTGGGTTCCATGTGGACTAGGCCCGTAGCGACTGAAGCACCTCTTTTCCTCCAGAGTTATGCTCATCTAGTGCACTAGGTACCACTCCAATAGCTTACGTGAAGGAACTCCCGTAGAGCGTACAACTAGTGTCTGATTCGGAGATCTGTAGGCCGGGCACTTTGCTCTCCAGCTGCGTGTTAAGGAAGTCGGTGATGCCGTCAAGGCCTGGAGGTCGACCAAAAATTTACATGGGACATCGGCATACATCCATGAGCTTTTGCGGGACTTTCTTGCAGAGGAAAAGTCTATTGCCAACGTGACTAACGCTACAGTTTTACGATCGTACGATATACACCCCTCGGTGCACCCTTTGGCGGAAGACACAAATATGTCGGATAATTGACAAAACGGGCTCCAAGGGTCGAAGGAGAGCGCTGGGGTTAGAGTGGGTTTTGCTAGCTGCGAGGGGGCGGCGGCCTTGGCTGGTCTAGGCGCTCACGACCTCCATGTCCAGCTCAGATTCCCCAGAGCCTTTAAAGTTTTCCTCTTGCTTGTTCGAGAATCGGATGGGCGTCGTCCTAAGTCTTCGTCATCCTCTCAACGACCCGAACGTGTAATTTGTTCTTGCTATTAACACCCTCCCCGGAAGTTCCACCGACCCGAGGCCACCCCCTCCGTTCGCCGGGAGTGGCGGTGAGCCGGCTAAAGGTCGTTTTGGGGGCTCCAGAATCTTGGTCTTTGGCGGCGACGTGACCAGTTCCATCCTCACGACAAGGGCAGGTCATCTGTGGAAATATGGGTGACATCAATACAGTGTAAGCCTCAGTGAGCGTGGGCAATGCAAATCGCGAAGAGGAGGTGTCCGTTGAAATCGCCGTTGACAACTCCAGGGTGGCACCTGGGACGTGTCCAACAGGTGCCAAAGGCTCCAGATCGGACAATGACTCCTCACACCAACGCGGCAGCATGAGCGTATCGCGGACTCTCTCGCGAACTCTCTCGCGAACTTCCGGCGCCCCCAACCCGGGTCATCAGGCTCCTTATGGAGATCAATCGCCCTCTCAAGGGTCGGGCGGTGTCTTTCTGTCCTCCTTGGTAACGGTGATGAATCCTCCGGCGATCGTCCTTTCCTTGTCCGTCCGTCGGCCTACCCACCATTGCATCGGTGAGCTCACGATCCAGCTGAGGATCGCCGAACGGAAGTCTTCTCCGCATGTCTCTGGCTCTCTCCATTTTCCTCTCATATTCAATTGTCCCTGCGAGAGACCATCCTCCGTCTTTGGCCGCGAAGGATTCTGTTCTTGAGGGCCGCAGACAGTTTGTGCCGCTCGGGTGTAGCGCAATCAGCAGCCATAACTTCGGGGAAGGGGGTGTGATTGCCGAGCTAGTGGTTTTCGATTGCTCTCACCAATGTTATAACATCGAAACCGTCCTTGGTAATGCCATTAGGTCGATGAAAACGTGACGAGACTGTTCTCCAGGCTATGATGGCTCTTCGGATAGATGACTTTTGGAGGTGTCCACAAAAAGCGCGCTCTTTTTTTTT
>NW_015622613.1:0-6054 GCF_000835495.1 Cladophialophora immunda | reverse complement strand
GGACCGCCTTTCACGGGAAGAATCAGAAGGCGTTGACGATATTCCTTTAAAGCGTGATTTATCCCCCGACCACCTTCTCTTCTCACTCCGTCCCATCTTCATCTCCCACTCATTATGCCTCATCCACAGAAGGTCGCGAAACCTAGGAAGGTCACGAAGCCACGGAAAGCACAATTGATCGCACAAATCGCCGCTCTCGAGATCGAAAAAGCAGCGCTCAAAGCCCAGCTGCGTAAGAGCGAGCAAGAACGAGAAAACATGCAACAGCAACTAACAAGAGCCGCCGCGATGCTCACGTGGAGCCAGCCGACTCCCCAATCGACCTCGCTCGATCACACCCTCCTCCCCACCGCGGTCATGACGGACGTCTTAGGGGAGGTGAAAGAGTCGGATACAGTCCTCCACCAATACTGGTCGGATCAAACGTCGCCAGCAGCGCCCGAATGGACCAATTCGTCTCCCGAGAGCGGAAAAAGTGCCACCTTAGACCGACCAGTCGAAGCCGGCATCCCCTTCTCCCAAATCAATCGTCCGTGCGCCAGCGTAGGGGATCGTCACGACCAAGTGAGCGAGTGCTGTGGACAGGCACCCGTGGACATTGCCAACCAGGGTTGCAGCCTTTGCGGGGAGCATTGTGAATTATTCACGCCGGATTCGATGGCTGAAATGGGGACAGATTGGCCGGAAGTGATCTCTACGTGTCCGATATGCAATGAGGATGGCTACAATTTAGCCTGCACGTGGGATTGGAACTCCCATTTCGTCAGCAGCACGGACACCGACACTAGACCGGTCTCGCCATCGTCAACGTCTCACTCTCAGAGTCACTGAAGGGGGGCCTCTACACTTGGAGCATCACCGCAGAATTCGACTATCCACTCTTTGAGCAGGAGGCCGATAGAAAGACGGAATGTGAACAGGAGGAGGGGGAGAGGGCTGAGATATAGTGTCCATAGTCACACACCGTCCGGAAGAAAGGTGGAATACGGCAATTATGGGGACAGTGTTCGTTCTAAGGAGGGAATAGGGGTCGTTTTTGATGTGAATTTTGTGTTCTACGCTCGCCTTTGGCTACGGCAATACGGGTCGATGATCTATCTTCTAGAAGAACCGCGATCTTATAATTAAGTGAAAAGCGCCTGATGAAAACCCCGTGACGTTTTTCTGTCAGATTGATGTATCCATCTGATGGAGACTGAAATCAGCTTTCGCGATTTTCAATAAGTTGAGGACTCCAACACCATCTTTCTCATTCGGCACCTTGACACACACACATATACATGTACAACCGATCAAGTCACGATCTTCCTTTTGTTCGGTGTGTTGCTAGGTGGAACGACTCTGCCCACCGCCGTACGAGTTGATACCTATGGCTCATAGCCTCGCCCCGGTTCACCAGGTAATTGTTATGAATCATACTGAGTAACATAGTAGCTACAGTAATTAAACTTAGATATCAAGAAAAGGACTAGCTTAGACCGTGAGTTGAATTGTTGGCGAGGAATGTAAATTTTAACATCTGAGTTTTGCACTTTGCGTTGTTACATCTAGATGTTGAATCTAACTGTAGTTAACCGAAATCGGAGTTTCGGCCAAGGAACACCTGTTTTTTCCGTTATGCGTAGATACAGTACAATCCGCCTTTTTGTCTAGTGAAATATTTTTACTATTATCTCTTTTTGGGCTGCTTTCACCTTCAAAATTTCCCCTATTGATTTCACGTTTCTTTGCCTTTTCTGTCTCTTCCCTTCAACTCTGGTTTCCCCAGCCGTTTTTTTGTCGCTCCGATCGCCTCATTCCATTATCCTACCTGCTCGAAGGTGTCTAGGGGAGCTGGATTTCCAAGATCGGGACTATCTCGCGGATGGATCCGGTCCTCTAAGTCCGCCGCACCATACGTGTCCGCCTTTTGCACCATCCCTCTAACAGGGCGTAGGACGTAACAGGGTGCAGCATCTGGCCTGAAAAAGGTCGTAATGCTGCTCCTAGTCACAAAAATACCTAGATAGGGTAAGGCGCCCCTCTCCCCCCGGCACTCCCGGCTAACTCCAGCAGAGAGACAATAGATTCTTTTATCGGGGCCGAGTAGAACGCTCCGGCCCGACGTCAGGACGATCCTCACACTTGTGACTTTACTTTAACACCGTGCGTGATGTACCTTTTAAGTTAGCTTCTACGTTTTCCCGTCTCCAAAGATGGCCAAACGGGATGACACGAGTCCATATGAGTAGCCTTAGGTCGTTGCCTTACTCATGATCGAAGCGATCGGCAGTGGTCGTTTCGTCTATATAGATAGATCGATTCGCCTTCGGGCTCGGTAATTGGCGGCTTCGGTATACACTTGTGCGTTTGTTGCCTGTTGGAGGTGGGTAACCCCTACAGACCATCTTCAGAGATGACATGACAAGGGAAACTAGAGCCGACCGAGCTCATCGCGTCTCGCCACATCATAGATATCGACGAACCCTCAGAGAGACTCCTGAGCTGGGGTAGAACAAAAATCAATAAATAGGCACGTCTCCAAATACGACCCTCCTCGAGCTCACACCCGCGACGAGTATGTGTACAGCAGTGACCAGAGCCCGGCGGAGATTTGTATATACAGGCTCAAGGACTACCATAGCTGGTGTATGCCCCGGCCTCCCTTCGCGTGCACGGGTTATCAATCCTCGCGATGGCGGCCCCCTCACGTCCCTCACTCTCTACCCTCCTCGAGCTGAATCCTATCATGTATACTACGTGTATAGGAAGCTGTCGGTTGGTTCGGGGACGCCATCGGGGACGCCATCAGGGACGCCATCAGAGACGCCGCTGTCACGCCCCGGTGTCGCAGCAAGCTCGAGAACAAACCGATGAGCGTTTGAGAGATCTCGACACCACGACCTGGGATGGTAAAGACTTCAGCACCGAGCTGGAACAGGTGGCGTTATCCCTACTTTGCAAACAACACCATTATCAGAGTTCAGAGATGGCGGCGGAATGGATGGATCGACTGTCCGCCTCGAAAGCAGCCTTCAGCTTGGTGACAATTCAGAGCCAGCCTATCTTACAGCCTCAACACCTCTCAAATCTGGCTTTGAATCCCACCAGACGGGACCATCTGTGGCGGGGATCGGAAGTAAGACGTTGTTCCCCAGCACAACCACCCCTGAGGGACCGAGTATACAGTGCCGTGAGGGACGCCGCTTCTCCGAAGGCCGTATCTCTGCCCCCGAGTTTGTCCCCCGCCGATACTCAAACCGAGAGCGAAAACGAGAACGTCGTCCCCGTTGCGGCGTCCACCGGAAGATTGGATTCTGTGGAATGGACGAGCCACTCGCCATATCCCGTGGGCCATTGCTCGTTTTGTTTGAAGAGCGTTTGTAGCAACGAGTGCCGATTCATCTGTGTAAGGTGTTGTCAGACTACGCCACTTTGGGCTCGCCGTCGTGAAAGTCAGAGAGCCGCAGTCGGAGCGGGGGGGTTTCTCCCGTCGGTATGAGGAAGCTAGGACATAGATATATCTTCAAGCTAGAGACGGATTTTGGTTCGTTTCAAACTACTACTTTCATTACTTTCATTGTCTTATAACTAGTTAGTGATAACTATCTCTATTTTTGCCCTCTATTTTCTACGACAGCCTCGGTTGTTATTTCGGCTCGATTTTCGATCCTTTCTTGATGTCTCCCCTTGGCTCATGCGGTTCTTTGTGAGTAATCCCAGCATCACTTGAACAATTGATGGACTTGGCTCCCCGGCCGAAACCTCCATCTCTACCAGGGCCTTTCTAGGGGCTCAGCGCCATTTCCCGCCGAGCCTCTCGAGGAGTGGTCAACGCCAGCGTGGACATTTATGTGGGCGGGAGCAGCCATTGCCGTCTCATGACTCGCAGTGCATCGTGTAATTAGACCTTCGACAACGAAGGATACTCCCATCGGCTGAAGATTCACTCCACATCCCCACCTGAAGGTATGCTTGTACTTGGTGGATGACCACCGCCGTCGGATTCGACTCTGGCACCTGAAAGTGTAGCGACGTTGCCATGATAGATCAGTGTCCGCAAATGTATCTGCGAGGGCACCAGGGCTCTCGGGGCCTTTTTCTCCCCGAACAAGTCGTACGCGTGCACCTCCCGAAACGGAAGGCTGGGGCGGCAGTCTCAACGTCTCACAGGATGCGCTATCCGCCATGTTCTGGAACACCTCAGCATGATCGTCCACCGATAGTGGGGATCAGGTAGATGCCGCTCTCGAGGTATTTCGTGAGGTGTCGCCTCGCAGTCAAACGGATATAAAGTCCTTCTCTGGTGGTCGTAAGTCTCTATCGCTCTTGTGTCTGACCGGGACCTCAACCCCAGCAATGGCCGCCTCTTCACCACCCTCCGTTGTGGCCCTCCTCGAACTGAATTCTACGAAGCGGGATACATGTATAGGAAGCTGCCTACAGGATGCAGGAGCCCACCGTCGCGCCCGAGTGTCACAGAATGCTCGTCAACAGGCGTTTCATCTTTTGAAAGATCTAGATAACGTGTCTTCGTGGACCGATGATCACACACACCAGCTGCAGGAGGTGGCCTCGCTCCTACTCTGCGGAAGATGGCACCGAGATCAAAAAGGGGAAACGGCCACGAGGTGGCTTCGTCGACTATGTGAGACGAGCCAAGGAGTCTCCAGGGCGACCGAGACCCAGGGGGATTCTGTTCCGCACGCAATAAACATCCTATCCCCACCTGCGTCTAACCGGGACATAAGCCAGCGCCAATTAGCACGGTCACCTCACAGACACTCTTTTCGTGGCTCGCAACCATCGAGACGCGTCATTCACGACCGGGATGTGGCTGAGGCTGCTTCCTCTGGGTCTGTCGTGCCATTGACACTAGCCGCCCTTCCGCGTCCAGACAATAGCCAGGCCAAGAGCGAATACTGGAGAACTATGTCCCACTCCGCGCGGGCGATGACGGTTGACAGGATCCTGGAGTGGAGGTTGGACCTGCGAACCGCGGAGGCGCGCGACCCGAGTTTGGCATTACCCGACGCCAAGGTACCAGGGATGGAGTGCCACCCTTTTCTCTTGGTGTTTCGTTGGGCCTTTGGTCTGCTTCTGGTCTGGGCTTTTGGGGGGGTTATTTGTTCACTCGTCTTTCTTTGCTATGGGATGTTTATTTTCTCGAACTCGTCGACGCCCTCTGAGATAGATTTTGACCGGCATACCGGCGGGGAGTTGGAAGAGAGCTGAGAACCATCGAAAAGCCGTGCTGGAGGTGGGAGTGGATTTCTGGGCCCTTCTCCCCCCAGGGTAGGCCTGTCTTTATCTTATGCAACCTTCGCCACTACGGGGAGATCGATGCACACCGAGGCTCACTCTTTCATAACCCCCCAAATGGTCGGTCTCAATCGGTCACCGTAAAGAGGCCCTTCTCCTAAGTCCCAGGCATCTCCGTCTTTTATTGTTCACTCATGTCGTGCGGGCGGCAGCAGGAAATCGCCACGGCTAAGAGGGCGAGGTCGGGTGTGGATGGGCACCTCATGCTCTGTGCGCCCCTCCGGTCTTGCTATGATCGTGCTGAGGACTCCCGAAGACGTCGTGCCAATTTGATATCTCTCGGTTGGATTGTAACTCGTTTCGCGTGGATGGCACATTGATTGCTGTCGTGGAATAGGCCGGCGAGGTACGCTTCGGTGGCTTCTTGTAAAGCAGCGATGGCCGAGGATTGGAATCGAAGGTCACCCTTGAAGTATTGGGCTATCTCGCGGACTAGGCGCTGGAAAGGACCCTTGCGAATCAGCAGCGTTGTCGAACTCTGTGCCGTGATAAGTACTCGTGATCGCCTCCCGTCATGACCACCCGGTTGCTCAGGGGACTCTGACCTGAAAGCGACGAATTTCTCGTAACGCCACGGTACCGGGCTTGTAACGGCGGGTCTTCTTTTTTGGGGGTTTCTTTTCTGTGTTCTCGCCGGCCGTGTAGGTTTTTCCGGCGAGCTGCGAGCGAGGTGCCAGCCCCCCATTGATGCGTCGTCTGGTCTGGTGTGGCCCGTCAGTGAGAGATCTACGTCATGGAGGGGGGGGGGGGGGG
>NW_015622612.1:0-6186 GCF_000835495.1 Cladophialophora immunda | reverse complement strand
GGGGGGGGGGGTTGACATGGCAGCCACGTTCGTCTTCCTGCCGCCTTCCAAACCAGGACTAGCGCCGCGGTGGCGCCAAAAAGGCTGCTGGGGGATTTCAGACACGACATTTGCATATTGATACAGTAGACATTTTTCCGCTGGGCCCAAAGGCCGCGGCCAGGTCACGGCCAGCTGCAGTTCGGCGGAGGGGGTATGCTCCCAAGGATATATTACGCCAGCGAAATGGCGTTGCCTAGACCCCCTTTCTGGTTGGTTACCCAACAAGGTCGGAAACACCGAGGGTGGGGCGTATTATGCAGCTTTTGGGCCAGGGCCATGTAGAGAGCTGCCGAGTCAGAATAGGAGAAGTTATCTCGAGGAGGCGAAGAGAAAGACCTGGATACGCGGGCAAGGATCATCAGCGTCACATAGTCAAGAAAAATTTGTGAAGAGGCAGGTTGGTAAAGCCAGACAGGTAACCGGGTATTGTTCTGACGGGGGTAACGTGGCGGCTCCGTGCGGCCCCTCACGGGAGAGGGTCCAATTCTCAGAAATAACGAAACCACGACTGGGGCGTTTACTTTGTTCACCTGGAAGGTTGTTGCTACCTGCCGGACTACACCTCGTACTGCGAATCTGCTCTCTGGTGGAGTCACCAGGTCGGAAATCCTCCTCGGCATCGACGGTGGTACGGCCTAGGGTTTTGTGACACGCGCCCTCAATATGGGTACTGCCAGTTAGAGCCTCGCAATTCTGCCTCGATCGCCGATGAACCTTCCCTCACCTTGATTCGCGACGAATTCCTCACTGCTAATGGACGTCTTGTCCTGACGTGGCCCATCCCCGACACCTCCGGCAGCGACTCTCGCTACCCCTTCGCCCCCACAAGACGCCACCAAATTCGCTATCGTGGAATTTTTGGTTGCAAGTCAGATTATCCGGGGGATGTAATGTCCCAGAAATTTCCTAATGTCTCGAGTGCTTGTGCCCCGTGATGCAACCCATATTGGAGGCGAATGAGCATCGTTCTTCTCGCACACCGCATTTCAGGTGAGACTGGTGAAGCGAAGCTACGGTACCATCATATACCAGTATATTTGGACGATAGACATTCGCATAATTCACTTTGTATGAGCGACTTTGAAAATCATCGATTCTTTCACAGTGCTTTATCGTTCCCATAGAATTTGGAGCGAATTCGCAAAGAGTGATGGCTGCGTCCGAACCCGCCGATCACCAGAGAACAGTCGGGGCGGAGCTGCAACCCATGCGCGATCCGTCTCAACCCTCCCCCCTCTGGAGCATCGAGCTATCGACTATCTCCCAGATTATGGCGGACAGACGCCCCGCAAACCAGTATCTGCAGCGGCTACTCACAGAGAATGAGGTACACAAGACATTAGAAGGTGTCTTTAAGTCCTGGGTTGAAGACGAGAAGCTAAATACGTTTCCTGCGGATTCCGACTTTCGACGGTACGCAGCCACCGGGCTAGAGGCAAAGGACGCCCTCCTCTCATACCATTCTCGGGTGAGAGCTTTACCTCCTAGTAAATGGCCAAACCCCACCCAGATGATGCCAAATTCTTGGCGTTGTTCCTGGTACATGAATCTACCACTAGTGAGGGGAACCCATATCCATGATGCCTGGATATGGTCCCTAGACTTGACATTCTTTCCATGTGAATCGGAGACAGGGGGCTATTCTGCAGAGTTTCGGGGGTTAGCATCAGTTGACGCAGACCTCTCGGGTAAGATATTCATGGACGGCGACAAGAGTGCACAGCTCCAATATTCAGCTCCGCCGGCTGTAAAAGATTGGGCGGTAGATGGGAAAGTACGGTGGACCGACCCCAAGAGCCACTCGCAGTGGAAATTTTCGATAAGAGGAGGCGAGAAGGTCGTCCTGTGCGAAGGGATTCAGCCCGTCGTTGGAGCCGGGCCGGTAACAGGTTACCGCAAATTACCGTCCACTCTCGAGATACCAAAGACGATCCTAAAGACGACCAAGGAAATGCCAGTGAAGGGGTTGTTCAGCTTATGGCCAGCTGGGTGCCTGGAAATTGCTCCGGCCGACTTTCCCATCAAGAACTCGAAGGTGTATGATCCCAGTGGGTACCTACTGATGCTTTAAGTCGTGGAGGAATCTGGGGGGACCCAATATGGAGTTGCAATAGGAGGACTCTCTGCGCAGTGGTGGCCGAAGGTGGATAGACGTCTAATGTATCGTGGGGAATGTGCTCGCCATATAGAGTGGTTATAGTGGATATATCAAATCATTTTGAATAACATTTCACCTTTTTCCCTTGGCCGAGTACCTACATTCTCAGTGGAAACGCATCGCACTTCTACTATGGCCATCCGCATCTACTCTCTTTCGCCCATAAAACTACTCGCACAGCCTCCTAAAGTTAAATTGCCCGATTTCTCAACGGGAGAGTCAACGAAAGTCGAGAATGAGCTACTTCGCTTACTTAGGGCGGTGATTAGTGATCCGGAGCGAGTCTTAGTCTGCACGGATAGAACTTGCGGAATCATCTGATTGGATACCTGAGGCTTTGTGATCCCCGCTTGGAGAGCCCTCGTCCCAACGGCTCAGCTCCTCATCCACAGCCCCAGATTTCTGCCGGTTACCACGTGCCTAGCCTTGACTACCGAGGAGTGTGGGGGGGGAGGGCAATAAAGGTGCGAAGTTCTTCGTTGCGTGCAGGCCAGATCTGGCACGGCTATTTAGAGTCTGTGAAGAGTGCTCCATAATCAGACGATTTAAATCGTGACTCTTCCTGACCTAGACGAATACGTTGCCCTGTAGTGCGCACCTGCGCAGAGTGCTTTCCCATGGAATATCTGCTCGGTTTTCGGTTTTTTCTTCACGTTGACTTCAACCTCCTCACGTACCTCCATTATCACGACAGCCTCCAGGACGGTTTTCTCTGACGGCAAACCGGTATACTTCGATTACAGATTCGACTCCGGAACGAATGCGACGATTTGTGGTAGACGAGAGACGAGTTTAGGTCTGTTCTTTCCTCGATAGATCAATCGAGTGTCGCCGACAGACTGACTCTCGGGTTGCTCGCTCGGGAGCCGAATGGCTTCGCATAAACTCGTCAGTACCCTAGGTGCTCAACTTCGGGCCAAAGTTCTCTACCATCTCCGAACGCTCGAACAAAGACCACGGAGGGTGTGTCCGTCTCCCCTTACGGACCAAGGGCGTGATCACAATATTACAACTCATCCGGCGGAAACACATCCTGGACGTTCTAGTGGTGTTCTAGCGAAGCCTTTAATGCACCCGGAGAACGTAGCAAGCTGCCTCTCCTTCGGCGACCTGGATTCCCCGCCCTAGTTCGGATTTGTCGGAGTCAAATCCACTGCTCGATAAGTATGTCCCAGCCCGGAGCCGAGCGACAAGAAGCGAGCTCAGCTGAAAGCATGGAAGGAATCAAACCGACGTCCTGGCGAGGAGGAAAAATGATAAGGAGGTGTTGAGCGATGGGTCATCCCGGGGCAGGGAATTCGGCACAAAGAGTGACGCTAACATGGGACGGCTCTGGATCCTTGTGCGGCCGGAAGTTTGGGTCCTGCGTCTCAGGCTCCAGATTGAACCACCACATGGACAGATTGTAACAATGGAGGAAATAATGAGCACATAGGCATGAGGCCTGCGTTTGCATAACATGTATGCACTAATTATACAGCTCTCAAAAGCGTGAAGATGAGATCGTAGTCCTATCACTGACCACCCAATCTCCGTATCTTTTGCTTCCATCGAGGCTCAAACAATGCGTCCTAGCACAACTCGGCACAGAGATTCCGGCCCCAGCGGCGACTCAAGCCTAGCAGAGGTAAGTCACAACCCGTCTTTCCCACCACATGATTCCCCAGGAAAATGAGGAATAACCATCGTAAACACGCCTCATACACTGTTTTTACGTGTAGTGGGGTATCATGGTTTTGTGGGTAAAAGGATCGAGGTGGCGTTGAATCGCTTTTTCAACTGCGCGATAGAGTCACATAGCGCGGCATAACGTATGCAAATATCTTCTCGCTGTCGGATGCGATGACGTGTCCATAGACCTCGTGCGTTTCTCGGTCAACGATGATAGAGCCGCATTCACCGCGGACGATGCCTTTTGGGACAAGATTAGAGGCAAAGTTGTTGGACAGGATGAGACATACCATTCGGAGGATCAAACAGGACAGTCCATACTTTGTGAGGAGCTTGACCAGGTGGTGAGCCCAGGTAAGCTGGACTCTTCAATAACAAGGCAGGTACCAATCCACGCACTCTCGACGCCATGTAAACTGGGACTCCATGGGCGCGTGGAGCGTCTGCCACGACGTGAAGGAGAATGTTTGGCAATGAAGAGTTGGGACAGATATAATTGCACCTCCGTGAAGCAACTGCAACTTTGTCCAATGATCCAAAGGCTGAGTCTATGGAAGCTTACCTGCAACCTGTTTTTAAATTACCGACCACGGTTACTACGGCGGAAGTAGACGCAACTTTTTCGCAGCGGGTAATAAGAGGAGACGCAGGACACCTAGCTTGATGGGTCTCGAACGAATCGTCGTAAGGGGAGAAGCTTGATGCCCAAACTTTGCACTCCTTAAAAAATGACGGCCGATAGTGTCTAGCTTTACGGTTTGTAGTCCACGGCGATATCCTACGTTGGTTCCACGAAAGAATCTACGGGGCGCTCGGCAGTACCGGATCGTCACGCAGATACCACACTAAGCCTACGAATCAGAGTTGGGCAAATTAAGACTGACGTTTGGCGCGAGGTTGCACACCTGTTCCCGCGACATCTATTTCAAAGTACTAGTTATACCACTACAAGCACGTATCATTAATTACCTCTCCCGAGAGACGTGGTAATTTTGGTATGCATTTCTACATTTCAATGCAGCGGCAGCCTCACAACATTTTCCGACAAACTTACAGTAGGGTGCCAAAAGTCACCGGACACTGACGGATAGATTTCAAAGCATTATTTCTCAACCACCATCCGTTTATTGGTAATTCTGCTGTTGTAGAAATGTCTGGTAGGCATGAATGATCTGATTTTGACCGTGGCACAGTATGGGCATGGCCTTCATTTAGCTGGGAAATCTGTACGTGAAATCGCCGAGGTTGCGGGAATCCCCAAATCGACAGTGTCAGATATCATACCAAATCCACACCCAGACCCCACCAGTCGATCTGGAAGGCCTAAAAAGATTACCAAGCGTACGGAGCGACGCATTCTACGCACCCTCAAGGTTAATCCCAAGATTAGCTACCCTGAGTTGCGCAAAAGACTCGATTTAGATGTCTCCGACCAGACCATTCAAAGGCTACTCCAGGACCATCATATCAGGAAAATGGATGGCTAAAAAGCGTCCTAGACTGACGGATAAAGCTGCCAAATTTAGGCTTCAATGGGCTCTTGCGCATCGGGATTGGACGTGGGAAGACTGGCTTAAAGTTATCTGGAGCGACGAATGAGAGCTCTATTCAACGCGGTTCCGGAACTCAGCGAGAATGGGTCTTTCGGACGCCCCAGGGGAAGTGGGATAAGGACATGATTACTGAGAAAGGCATGAGCAGAGACGTCTCAATCATGATGTGGGCAGCGATCTTTGGCGAAGGCGAATTGTCCGATGCCTATATCCTTTCACCCGACTAGGAGTCAGCGAAGATGGGCTACTCAGCCAATTCCTATATCCAGGTCCTTGCCGATAACATCCCGTCGATCCAGGAGCCTGGCAGGATATTCATGCAAGACAACGCGCCTATTCATAAGGCTAAAAAGGTCACAGAGTGGCTGAATGACCATGGAATAGATGTAATGGACTGGCCACCATATTCGCCAGATTTGAACCCCATTGAGAACCTCTGGTTTGAGCTGAAATGCTTGGTCAACGCCATCGATCCAGACCTTCGCTATACAACAGGAGACTCACAGGAGGTCCTCGATCGCTTTGCAAACGCCATTACAAGGGCCTGGGCTAGTTTGGACAGGGTAAAGATCAAGAATGCCATCAAGTCAATGGACGAGAGAGTCAACGCAGTTATTGAGGCCAAAGGCTGGTATAGTCGATTTTGATCTGGAAGATGCGATATTCTGAGACTAATACTGCTGAGGTATTGAATGATACTAATTGTATTACTCTGTAATAGTAAATCTATGGAAAAGTCGTACAGACTGTTGGGGGGGGGGG
>NW_015622611.1:0-6240 GCF_000835495.1 Cladophialophora immunda | reverse complement strand
CGATTCCGAAGCTGGAGAGCTTCAGAAGGTAGCCCGCGACTCGTACGCTTATGTACATCTAACCCCTGAGGTCTTGGCACCCCATGTTCGTGACAACCAGTCGCGCAGAAGCCGATAGCGGGGAGAACGTAGGTAGTGCCAATCGCGGCGAGGGTGCCTGTGCCAGCGGCGATGGCTGAGTAGACGTCAGACAGAAGTCAAGATGATGTCGGGAGAGACAATACCTGGACCAGCGTAGCTTTTAGCTGTTAGGACCACGTTCATTTCGACAATGAAGAGACAAGGTAAGGCTAGGCCTATTAGAGCGTACTGCGGGCTAGGGAGAACTGATTCTAGCTACGAGGTGTCGATACGGAAACGTATGAAACTAGTTCTTTGCTGTGACGCGCAGATACGTTCATTGCCAACAGCAAATGTGACCAATGGCGCTGGCTAAGGAGGACGTTGACGCTTCATATACGAAGTTGCAGGCTACAACCGGAATGTTCCCCAATCCTAAGGCCTAGCGGATAAACCCCGGCTGGCATTTCGAGGAAGCCCACTCCAACAGAAAACCCCTCGTTGAAGACTTAAAATGACACCAGTCCAGCAGTACTGTAACGTCATATATTTACAACTCCTACGATGATTGGACAATTTTGCATGCTACGCTAAACTAAAAGAAGAGAAGCGTACTCGGAAATAGATCACTCGACTAATCCCGGGACGAGTCTGCGCCAGCCGAACAGGACACCGAATTCGCACATCACTTTACATTCGCCATAACGTTCTCACCGCACCTCTTGTTTGCCTCTCCTGGTATTTTTCCCGACCAGGTTACAGCTTCATGCCATCCAGGTGGTGACGCCGTCCTGGCCACGGACTTTATCCGGGCCGTTGTCGATGGTGCTTCCTCTTCTTCCACCGAAGGCGGCGTCATCTGATTCTGTGAAAAGGACAATTATCTACTGTAAGCAGCCTGAAGTGGCGAATCCTGTCATTGGGTATGGTACACGTATGAGTATTCACGTGCCTGAAAGGATGATCTGTACGCGAGCGCAGGAACAGAACCTCCTGGTCGGCAAGACCCCTTTAATTCGAGGTTTTACGCAAAGCTACCCAGCCAAAATATTATTGAAATCTCCTCTCAACCACAAGATTCAGCTGATCACACTAATTTATATCTCAAATATCCAGATGCACAATGTAATGCACGCGGAAGGCCCAGGCAATGACCATTGCACAATTTGTGACCGCCTTACAATTCCCAATCTCCAATTTCTTAACTATGTCTCTCGATCTCCTTGACAGTCCCGACATATTATGCTGTCGACACATCTTGCCTCCTGATGCGCGAATAACTGCCGACTTTACCCTGACGAGACGTGGCTAGATGGCTGACATTGAAGAGGGAAGCCTTTGTTGGGCCAGGGTTGCTGTGCTCCAGAATTTGATCCAGGTTATATCTTCAAACCTTCTCGCAATGCTTCTTCCGCGTATCTGAAATCTCATCATGTCCGATTTTGGACGAGCAAACTCACAGTTTCTCCAACGAAACGAAAACGGACACTTAAAATCGCAAAGGTGCGCCTGAAAGCGGCATAAAATGTCTGACATGAAGCGCAGAAGTATTCCTTGCTAACGGTGATGACCGGACCTGGGCTAGCGGCAGCAAGTCGTCGAAGAAGCTCCGCAGGTCTCCTGATACAGAGTCTTCGTCCTCATCAGTGTATTTAACGAGGGTATGATGGTGGACAAGGTAAGTCAGCAACTGAGGCTCAACGTGTGAAGCGGCGCGAATATCAGATGGAAGGTCGAGATATTTGCGCAGCTCATCCGCTCTGTTGGCCCACAGATTGTTGTCGAGAACATTGCGCCAGCCCTGGAAGATTAGCCGCTCATTGCGGTTACTAATGGGTAATTTGAGCCCCGATCAAGTTCTGCAAAGGCCTTGTAGGGTTGTCCATCCGGGACCAGAAGAATAGTTTTAGGTCTGTACAGAGCAAGATTTCCGTCTGCCATCCTCTGGAAGAATGACAAACCACGACGAGAATGGTCTTCAGCTCCCAGCGAATGGACGGGGTGATGAGACAATCGCTTCAAGTGGCTCACAACCCTGGCGCGTTGATCATCCGCATCGTTGCCTTCTCTGTATACACGACCTCCTCACGAACGTTGCTCGCCTTTATTGCGTAATGAACCTAGAGCCAGATCCAACGCATTCATACCGTTCGCATCCCGTGCTTGAATATGTACTCCTTGGGCTGTAAGATATTGCACAGTTTCAAGACGGCCCCACAGAGAAGCTTCCATAAGAGGTGTTCTGCCAAAATGATTGCTTTGGTCAATGGCCGCGCCTCGATACTGGAGCCATTTTATCGTCAATATTCCGTTCTCTTCCGTAGCAGCCAACAGAACGCCATTGTCACCATCCTCATCAAGTTGTGAAACAAAATCGTCGTCCGGATAATCTTCAAAAAGGCGATGCAATTCCCCGATGTCTCTTCGCGCACATGCGGATGTGTAGGCAAGGTGGCGAAATTCGGAAGATTCATAGGGGTCTTCAGGTAGGGCTTCGAAGCTTCGTCGAGGAGGAGGTCGGGCCGGAACGTGCTTGCTAGAAACCTTCCTCCCTGCGAATCAATATTCACTCAGCAATCCTTTCCTCCCACCCGCAGTGCACGCATTCCAGAAGCAGGGGAGGTTAGTTCCAAGCACCTCACAATGGTACGCCTACACCTCCAAACCCAATTTGTGGATTTTAGTGCGCGGTCAAGGAAATCAACAACCGTAGTGATCATGGTCCATGTACCCCTGGGTAAGTTGGTTGACCGTGGGAGGTGCTCAATAATCCCTTTACACGTGTGCCCAATAGTAACGATATTCCCTTGAACTAACATTGGACAGCACTGGGAGAGTTACCGACGCCAGTGAAATGCAGTGTCACGAGAGAGGAACGTAGCTTATGAAGGTGAGGAATCTGATCGCAGAGTTTCAGCCTCCCAAGGCTGAGAGCCCTCTGCACATTCTCTGTGCCTTCAGCGACTTTGGCTACGACAAGGCTCTGCTAGACTGGACAACGAACGCCCAAGGCATATGTTTGTCTGTCACAATTCCCGCTCGTCACGCGCCCCCAGTCCCGTGGGTGATTCGTGGAAAAAAATTGTGCCTGACGCCTCGCCACTTGAGAAGGTCATGGAGCGGACCAGGGGCGTCCACTTTCTCGTTTATCGTCCTCTCTCCTCAGATTCTTCGTGCTTGCCTTTGACATAGCTCTCCCGGTAAAAGGGGCCCGTCCGCCAAACACTCCTAGGCGCCCGGGTTTCATAAAGCACTCCCTTATCATCCACCCACTGGAGGAGTTCCGCGCGAGTCTGCAAAGATTCCTGTAACTTTGCTGCCAATCCGTCAGCATTCCTATCTCGTGGTCCTTTATTGCAGGCATTGGTTGTAAGAATATCGCTTTCGAAACGGATACCGCGTTCAACCCGTGCGTCGATACATGAAGATTGGACCAGACATCGCCTAGGAGTTCCACTCCCGTCTCGGCGTTGAACGAGGAATCTAAAGAAGCCCTCGAGACCGTTCCGACATTCGAGGGGATCTGCCGCCCGGACTCTTAGGGCGAAGGTTTGCAGTGGGTGTTTTTCCACCGCCCAACGAGGTAGTTTGAACCAGTCCCCGTTTGTATACGTCCCCGTCATCGAAAAGTGGGAAAGGTGGGGACAATCGAACTTCTTGCGAATCGACCAGGCAAGGCGACCCAGGTCGCACCAGAGGATCTCTAGCACCGCCAATCGTTCGAACTTGACAGGGCGCTTGAGACGGGTAGAGGTGGAGATCCCCGATAAGAATAAGTGCCGGAGACTTTGTCCTACGAACGATAACCAGTTGAGCGACATGCTTAGTTGATGAAGACAGAGGAGCCGTAAGCGAGGCGTGTCTTGTCTTGATTTAACGAAATCCTTCACCTCCAACTCAACCCGGTCGGACCGGTAGTTAAGAGACCCCCAGACGCCCAACTCTCTCAGTTCTGGGAGCTCTCTGAGACGGATCTGTGGTACCCGTGACTTTGATAGCCCATTAGGACAGTATAGGCACAACGTAGTCAGCGTTCGCGGTAGTTCCGTCTTGAGATATCTATCGCCATACCCGGATCTAAAGTTCCGGCTGCAAATCAGCGTCAGCTTGGTCAACCGCAGTTCGGAGAGCCAGAGGGCGTTCAAGGTGGAGGTCGACAGCCGAGTCAATTGTCTTACGCTCCGCCATTGGCACCGTGAAAGTGCAATACCGGGGGAAAGGCTACTCTCGTCCCGGTTAGCATCGTCATTGATCGCCATGTTCTCTCACAGAGGGAGGCGAGGCCGCGATGAGACACTCACTCTAAAGCTCGGAGGCGTTTCATTCTGCTGACCAAGTCCCATATGTCGGCTAAATCCTTTTCATGAATGTTTTCTGTGAAGATATGGTGCAGCTCGCAGGGTTTTCGTGGGAGAAACAGCGTTACGTGCTCGATGTCGCATCCCCGTTCCACGAGTTCGCGCTGCAGTGCTTCACACCTCGACAGAGCCGTCAGGGGATATTGGACTTTCCAGACGTGCGAAGCCGGCCGTATCGGGCAGCAGACGTGGTTGAACAAATCCACTAGATACCAGCAAGTCAACCTGAACGAAGCAGAATCCGGAGGTGTCAACTAGGGCAGACTGTCAGCTGCAAAAAGGAAAAAGATCGACGGACCACTCTCTCCTCACCTCGTGGTTAATCAAGTGTAGGATCTCACCGGGAAGTCGTCCCAGAGGGGATTCCACGAAGGGCAACCTCCGCTGCAGTTCAGCGGCATTGCCGATTTCTCGAGCCTGATTGGCGAGACGGGGCATTTCAGTGTCGACCTGCACATACCGGCCCTGAATTTGTGCATCAGGGCTACACGTAAAAGCGGATACAGGCGGAGAGGCGCCGGTGACGAGGGAACAATCGTGCCCGTGACCCGGATCTTCACACCGTTCCACTCTCCAGGTGAGGAGATTGACTTTCCACCATTGATCGGTCGAAGAACGAAGAACCACTATACCGTCGTGGCTGATATCTAAGACCTGAATCACTTCGTCAAGCATGCAAAACTCCCCGGACTTATGCCATATACCTTCTTCCATCCACCGACTGTCCTCAACATCCAGGAGGGCGTGGAGGGGTCGCCAGTCGTGGCTAAGTACGGAGTCTGGGTTGGGACAGGAGACTTCACCCTTTTCACCCGACTGGAATACAAATGTCTCGCCCGGGGTGCATTTACGCCACTCCGTTCCCAACACGACTAACCGTCCAAAGGGGCTAATTGCCGCCACTACTAGATAGGTAATGCCTCCCAATTCGACTGGGCGGGCACAGGAAAGAAGGGGTGGGTGGCATAGAGGGGGGTCGTCGCTCAAAGACGACCAGGATTGTTCGTCGCTCGAGAGCGATCCCGGCGATTTGTCGCTTGGGGGCGATCCGGGCGGTTCGTCGCTCGGGGACAGAAACGGCCGTGTAGACAGCACCGACCGCTCTTTGGAGACGGAGAGGTCCTTAACCCTGACATGTGATTCCGTACAAACGATCAAGTGTCCCTGGAACACGGAAAGATCAACGATTCGCCAGCTGAAGGAGTGGTCTCCTGGCAGGAAACGAGACACCCCCGAGTCTTGCCACTCTCCAGTGCAGATCCCTCCTGTCGAAAGTCCTACATAGTAGTTCGTTTCATCGAGCGCTAAGTGCTGGGGCTCATGCAATAGTGGACTTAATTGAATCCGGGTGATAGGCTGGTAAGCACCAAGTTCCCATACACGTAGGGTTTTGTCCGTATGTAAGGAAGCTAATAAGTTCCTACAGCCTGTTAGAAACTTTGATGGTAGTCTTTGTACGGAATAATCTCCTCTGATCGTTCCACGCACTTGTGAATAGTATGAGTGATCACAGGGGATTTCGCATGCACCGTGTCTTCGTAGATCCCCGACGGATTCCTAAAGGATAGAGTTGACACCATGATGAAAGTCCACCAGTAGAATAAAGGCAAGACACAACGATAAATCCAACATACTTTAGCAGATAGAAGGCAGATTTTCTTTTGTACTGTCGGCGAAGCGGACAATGGATTGAAGCGCCCAGATAGGATGGGCGTATTCAATATCCCCGTTGAAGGAAATCAAGAGGAAGGACCACCCCAGTCTGTATAAGAAGGTATTCAATAATTCAACGCGTTTTTTTTTAAAAAAAACAAAAAAAAAA
>NW_015622610.1:0-6545 GCF_000835495.1 Cladophialophora immunda | reverse complement strand
AAGGCTTTGAGTCTCTGTATATAGGGCTAGAGCTATCAGTACTAGGCGTTATTGCTTCTATCAACCTGTCTATCCACCGCTTCCCTTACAGATAATCGAGCCTTCAAATTCTATTTTTTTGGTGAGGTTCTTGCCAAATCCTAGTGCCAAGAAAAAAAAGTGCCATTTGGACGGAAGGGGAGATAATAAAGAAGCTAGAGATAAAGCGGTAAAAGCTGAAAAAGATAGCTAAGATCTTTAGGTTGGGGAGCCTTCCCTTCTCTCTTACACCCACTCACCCACACACCCACACTCACTCAGTAAAGTTGAAAGGGGGGAAAATCCCCTACAGGTTGAAGCATAAGAAGGATAAAAATGGGAGAAGAATCTGTAAAAAGAATTGTAGAGACCGTGGGCGAGGCACGGCGTCATAGGCTTACGATCTTGCCCTCTTCGCATACCAGGACTACGGGGTGGTGTTAAGCCAGTTATGCGAAGAAGTGGCGCCAAGTTCTGGCCGGCCGGAGTTCAGGTTTTCCTGGCCCTTGGTTTTCTCAGAGTGCAGGGGTCACCATAATGATGATACAGTACTATCGTATAGTTATAGAGTAGTTTCATAGTTCTGTATAGTAGTACCAGTACCTATACCCTTCCACTACGGAAACCTGTCAACTTCTATACAGTCTTGAGGTGGAACTTCTAGAAATGATTGCGATTCACCTTCCACTTCACGAAATCTCCGATCTACGATGTTGCCGTAATTTGTAAATGGCTCGGTGGTACGCTTGGTCCTGTGAATTCGAGACTGTGGAAGATTAACTTCCACGAAGTATTCAGTCCTTTGCAGATTCCGCCCCAGGACCCAAGAGACTGGTATATTCACCTCAGCGAGCGTTGATCGAAATGATAGGCGTTAGAGGACGACGATCAAGTGGGCGACCTACAGTTACAATTCACTCTCTTCTGCGAACTTAGCACTCAAAACATAGATTGGCTAAGACGGACTATATTGAATCCAAAGTCGGCCGCCAAGATCAAGCCCCCTGAGTGAGAATGTCGACCAAGGTCTTCGTCCGATGCGGGTGTATTACGCCGGCTTTGGTCTCGCGCTGCCAATAAGCAAAACGTCCTTATCGCTGCTGAACGTGGAATCCTTCGCTACGCCTAAGTGGGGCATCTTATATGCCATCGCAGCCTATTGCCACTCCGCCTACGACAAATTTGAGCCGAATTTCTATCCTTGCCCTGCGACTACGGGGCCGTCGTGGCAATATTGTCTCGGAGATTGGCGCGGCATTTTGGTGGCCTTGAAATCTGGGAAAGCTTGGCCGGGCGCGTTATTTAGGTAGCTAGTTGTTCCCTGAATTGAAGGATTTGAGCAGAGTTAGGATCTCGAGGAACGGGGCTACAAGTGGCTGGGACTCTTCCACCGCTTCCACCAAAATCATAAGCAGTGTTGCTAGGGCTGCACTCACGACCTCGCCAGGACTGCATTCATGAATGCAGTTAGGCTTGGCACACTGGTCTAACCTTATAGGGAATGTTAACCGAGGAACATCGCACTAGTCCGAAGATTAGCCGCCTTCTACCAATCAGATCGTTCCATTATGGATGACGAAGAAATGACTACTGACTGAATGCTGACAGCAGCCCTGGCAATGCTGATCATAAGAGGCTCACCGCTGTCTGGAAGACGGCCTCCCGCAGTACTGACAGTGCCTGAACACAGAGGCGCAGCCGCCGTAGCCACCATCCTTATCAAGAATGGTGGGGCGAATTGCCTCGATTGAATCCCTACTGACTCTAAGCTTTACGAAATAAATCAGCACGAGGCTTCCAACTTGGAGACAATATGGCCCGACCCTTTATGCGAACGACTCAGTTATCGGTCTCTCTCTCTCTGCGACACATTGTCTCACACCTCTCACAGCCTCTAGTGATTCCGAGGATAGTCGTAGAGACCAGAGCCGGTGTGCCAAGGCATCCTCGCTCTGCCCGTGAATTTCTAATCACAGAATTAGATTCGAGCCGCACGAGATATACATCTACGCAAGTGCGGAGTGAATACAATGTTCCGAGGTAGATTTACCGCTAGCCAATTCCATACCTCAATATCATCGAAGCCCAAGAGCCACCTTTCTCCTTGTGTCGCCGTCTACACCGTCATCTGCTCGGAATAGTGAACTGGGGCTAGGTTTCTGAACCTGGTTGTCCTCGCGGACGAAAGGTTAGGGTGTTAAGGTAGTTCGTCGATTGTCTATCTGAGAGAACCTCTCGCAATCAGAATGTAACCCTCTACCCCCTGAGTCTCGTATCGGTAGAGGCCAGCCAATCCCGGCACAATCCTAGCCCACTGGACACTGTCCAACCCTTTGAACACAGCCAATCACCTGTGACTGGCCATCCCCCCATTCCAAACTCCAGGACAATAGGGGCTCTATTCTTAACGCTGCTCGATCGCTACACTGTGAGGGCCTGCTAATCCAGCGACACTCTCCCTCCGCCCGATTTGCCCAATAGCCTAGTAAACCTCTCTAGTATAACAGCGCGTCCCACAGGAGCAATTATGTTTAATCCAGTGGCTAGAGCCCAGGGTATTGGAAACGAAGGTTCGGCCCAAGCTCATTGAATAGGAGTAGAGTATTGCCCAATGTCCCATACACTCATAGTTCCCCCCAGTCCACGTGATCCTTCGTCACAACGATCGAAGCATTCCAGTCTGAGAATGGCAACCAATGTATTCGGAGAATAGGTCTTCGACAACAAAGACTTCGTGGCCAAAGCGCAGGGAGGTCTGCTGTAACTCTCCCGCGTAGTGGGAGAATGCACCGTAGATACGCTTGTGAGTTACGTGACCCTTGCTCCATCCTTCTAGCGAGCGGAGCTCATCAAAAAAGCCCAGCGCAAACGTCTTTCCTGTGACCGGTTCGAAAGTCTCTCTATCCAGCTCGTTCATGAAGCGGAGGCTGATACAGCCCTCCTGTAACCCTTCGTCACCGTGGAGGAAATTCATCCCCGCCACCAGCGCTGGATACAGCTGGTCTCGGTAGAGCTTCTGCTCGTCACCGGAGGCGGAGGACCAATCTTGGCTGGAACGAATAACCGCCAGGTTTTTCCTGCCCTGGACTCGGATGCGACGAGCCCTGGAATCGGCCACCGTTGTGGCGTTACCAGTGACTTTGTCTCCGTGCAGAGGATCCGTTGCCGAAATGGGCAGGCGGTCTCGCATGCTCCCGAAATAGCCGTGCTCTCGAATGGCACCACTCACGGCCCTTTGCAGATATGACGCCCCTTCTGGCACTGTGCGGCTTGTGAAGGCGTTCTCGAACCTCTCAACCGTAGGAACGAACACTTCTAGGAACCATCCATGGTGTTCGCGCGTCGGGTCGAGGCTATTCCACCATTTCTCGAATCCGCTGGCAATTTTCCACTCGTTATACGTAGCAATACTGTCCCAATACGCGATCATACACTGTTCGTAACCTTGGCTATCCTCATGTTGACCGGCTAACAGATAGAATTTCGGCTTTGATACCGTGGAGGTCTCCGCGGAGGTCTTCGTGACAAAGCTGATCATTCGTTGGAGCGCGGATCGAGCTGCCCCGCTTTTTATGTCACTTATTGTCTCAGGGGACGTCGTCTCGCCTAGGCCCTGATGTTGCGAACCTAGAACGAAGATGACGATCTCTTTTTGGTCCGGCGAAAATCGGGAGGTGTAAGTGGGATAGGGCGGTGTGTACCCTGCTTCCAGCGTGGCGGGGAAGACCCGGGGGGTGGCTAAGTGCTTTGGAACGGCGGGTTCCGTCATGATTGGAGAGATTAAATGCCCGAGTTCGTCGAGCTCGACAATGTCCTAAACTCCAGGAAAGCCAGGTTGGGGAAAGATGAGAAGAAGATCAGGAGGCGAAGTGGAAAAGGATAGACTCTATCACCGGCGTGGAAATGATTTGCTCACAGGAGCCAGGTGACCTATACCACTTTATACCTTTCAGGCTTTGAATCTTTCAGCGGGAGTTGACCGCTGATTTCGAGCACCCAGAGCATGTGAGGAACGGTGATCCGAGAGACGGACGTCGAATGCTCAATGCTCGAATCTGCTCGGCCAATCCTCATGCGAGCTGACACGGCCTAGAGGCTGCATGACAATCCTCGGTGGCCCTGATCCAGCTAAGGACCAGGGAGATCACGAATCAATCATCCACTCATGGAAAAGAGGCGCAAGAGCACCCTGAGGGCTACTATTTCAACCCTCGTCTGGACGACGCATAATGTGCACATTTTACCAATCCACTCGACCCACAACAAGGTCGGCCCCTTTCCCTAATCTCCTCTACCAAGGGCCAAGAAGGAGTCACCGACGTCCCACTGTCAGACCGTTGTTGTCGACCTCCGATTCGCCCAAAAAGGGGGGAGGGATTGTAGGTATTTCTACGATTCTGACACGGTAACCAACCAGATCTACCAAAATTAAGATCCTACCTACGGGAGTAGTGGTTAAATATAAAAAGGTACTATCATTATCATGAACTAGACCGTCATTTGGTCTCACTCAGGGTAAATATGCGACAGCCCTAGTTATCCCGTTCGTCGTCGTCATAATCATCATCATCATCATCATCATCCTTTTCGACGCTGGAGCCAGCGCGAGCCGATGATGGCAGACGCAAACGACTCCTCTCTGCCAGGTCAGAGACACTATGTGCAAGATAATGACACTCTGGACGTCGACGTCTTAATCGTCGGTGGCGGCATGAGTGGCATGTACTCACTGTGGAAGTTTAGAGAACTCCATTTGAGTGTCAAGCTCTTCGAGGCAGGCTCTTACTTCGGGGGAGCGTGGTACTGGAACAAGTATCCAGGCGCCCGCGTGGACTCCGAGACACCCTACTATGGGTTGTCGATTCCAGAAGTCTACCAGACTTGGTCTTACTCAGAACGTTTTCCGGACCACGTGGAGCTGAAGAGGTACTTTGGCCATGTCGACCAGACTCTCGACCTCGCCAAAGATGCACGCTTTAACACGGTGGTGACGGGAGCAAAGTTCGACCCAGCTCATGCAATATGGTCTGTGCAGACCGACGCCGGTGTCGTGGCCAAATGCAAGTACCTCGTCATGGCGGTTGGATCCACTTACAAAATGCACGTGCCAGATTTTAAGAACATGGCGAAGTACCAGGGAAAGCTCGTTCACTCTGCACGGTACCCTGACCGTCTGGACGTGACAGGGAGGAGGATCGCTTGTATTGGGTCCGGGGCGACCGGAGTGCAGATCGTCCAGGCCCTCGCGCAGGAAGACTGTGAGGTACATGCCTATATCAGAACACCCAGCGTCGGCCTGCCGATGAAACAAAGACAAATGGGCAAAGATGAACAGGACCGAGACCGCTACAGCTACAGCTCGTTGTATGATCGCGCCAAAAGGACCAAATCGGGCTTTCCTTACGACCCGGCCCAATATGGCTTTTGGGACGTGTCACCAAAGGACCGCGAATCTCTTTGGGAAGAACTGTGGGAACGGGGCGGAATTCACGTGTTGGTTTCCAACTTTCCGGAAGTGCTCACGGACAAGCGTGCCAACCGATCGATGTATGAGTTCTGGACGAGGAAAGTGCGCCCCCGGATTCGCGACCCAGTCAAGCGAGACATCCTGGCGCCTCTGAAGCAAAGTTACTACTTTGGCACAAAGAGACCGTCGCTGGAGGACAACTACTACGAATGTATCGACCAGGATAACGTGACAATCGTCGACCTCAACGCGAACTTAATTGAGGAGTTTACGGAGACGGGCATCGCGCTTTCTGACCGCCACGAACCATACGATGTCATTATTCTGGCCACAGGCTTCGATAGCGTCACTGGTTCGTTGAATGAGATCGACCCCACCGACATCAACGGCCACCGCCTGAGGGAGAAATGGGCGAAAGGCACGTACACGTACCTTGGCCTCACCATTAATGGATTCCCGAATATGTTTATGATCTACGGTCCTCAGTCACCCATCTCGTTCTCCAACGCCCCGCCCGTCGTGGAAACCCAGGTTGACTGGGTTGCTGCGGCGGTCCAAAAGATGCGCGACCAAGGTATTGCATACATAGACGCACGACAAGATGCAGCGGAACGATGGAGGAAGCACATCGAAGATCTGAGTAATCAAACGTTATTCCCGGAAACCAATAGCTGGTACATGGGCGCCAATGTGCCGGGGAAGCCCAGAGAGCAGTTGAGTTATCTTGGAGGACTTGATGCGTACGCTGCGATAACGACGGGCACCCTCAACGAATGGACAGGGTTTGACGTATATAAAAAAGACCCGTGATGGGGTCTCCCTCCGACTTCAGATATAGGGACGGTGCTCAGGGTGGTGATGAACTTGTCTCAGACAGTAGTAGATTTGGACAAAACGTCCGAGTTCTTTCGTATTAACTACCATTTGTCAGATCCACATACCTACGACTGAGAAAGCCCCTGATCGTGCGCGCCTACAGCAATTGAAATTCCTAGCTAGAAGAAACCCTTGAGGTATCGCCATTGTCATGAGCATACCTACATTCTTCTCCCCCCCCCCC
>NW_015622609.1:0-6735 GCF_000835495.1 Cladophialophora immunda | reverse complement strand
TTTTTTTTTTTCAAGAGTACACGAGGTTGACCGTTAGCTCAAGTTCTGAGAGGGATCGAAGGCACGCTCAATGTAAGACAGACTGATCGCTTTATTGGTGCGTCAACTTTCCGAGCAGGCAAAGTGACGTCCTGGAGTGGGGTGGGTAGTCCAATTACTGCGGTGTACGGACGGCGCCCGGACGATGGGTGGCGGGATGACTCGACCATCGGCCGATATGCATTCAATGGCCGTTTACCAGTTCACGTTTCACCCCGGCCCCTCGACAATTGGTCGGGTCGTCGTGGCCGACGAGAACCTTTTTCGAGGCCAGGAAACAGAGCATGATCCCGGTCTCGTCGATATTGTAGACATTTTCCGGCTGGACAGCGAACGACTCTCTTATTTTGCCACGGATGTTCCGATCATGACGACCCCAACCCGAGGCCTTCAGTCTTTTGGCTCCCAGTGTTGGGTGACGCTTTTAAAACCCCTGGGGCCAATTCTTGCCTGGAGGTTTCACATTATCTATTGGTCGTAGGGATTTGGGAGTGGGAGGATCGTTGACGTCGAAGGGCTTGAGCCAGCAGGCGAAGCCACTTGATGGAGAATGGGTGGCCATTCCTGGCGGATCGTAGGATGCATTCGACGAGGGCTTTCCCTTCATCGGAAGGTTTGCTACGGCCAGTACAGTATCAAGCAGGCCTCAATGGTACCATATATTAATCTTCGCGTCCTATTATATTATTGATGGTAGGTCATACCCGTATGTACTTTCTGGGCGATATTCCTGTGCTTTCAGCGCGCAGAGGAAATAGTGGCTTCCCACCATTCTCCAATTCTGGGTTGACAGGATTGGAGATTCTGCTTCCTTTTTACACGTCACCGCCATCCTCCGGGGAGGCTTTTGAGCCCCGTACTCGAAACCAAACGGCACATAATATACCAGCGGCGCTGAATAATCCAGGAATCAACGTCGTTAACGACCAACCTCCGGATTGTTGAAGGGTGCTCGATACAACGCTGAATATGATGCTCGCCGCCAGAGGAATGTTAAAGACGGCGAAGCCCATGGCTAGGGAAGTGGGACACAAGGACCGGCACTCCGTCATGGTCGAGACGGTAACTATCTCGGATCCTGTCCCGACGCCAAAGAGCAGCACAGCGAAGAGTACCTTCTGGCCCATGGTGTCGTGTGTCACCACCCGAAGGAGAATCCAACTGGGCACACAGATCACGAAACCTACCACCGCTGGCCAGCGAGTGCCGTATCTATCCACGGCCCACCCTGCAATGGGTCAGCAGTGACTTTCTCTGCGCGCAACCTAGAAGAGCTACCGATAAAATATCCTCCCAGAAGACCAGGTGCCAGTGGCGGGAAAAAAGCTAAGCCCGCCCCCAATGCATCCCAATGAAAGACTTCTTGCACGAAGATGGCCAAAGTATTGTCGAGTATTGTCAAGGACGTCGTGTTAAGAAATACGGCGCAGACGATGGCGTACGCAAGTGGCGTCCGTAGAAGTTTCCAGAGGACCCCGTTTGGGCCCTCGAGGGGCACCGCCGTGGGAGGAGGATGTGCCTCCACCGTCTTCTCAATGACGACCAGCCGCAGCAAGAAATCAGGGGCCAAGACTCCGAACGTGATTCCGAATGTGGCATAATACCCAATGCGGGTATAAATAACCCCTCCCAGGACCGGTGCCAACAGATACCCGAGGGCGATGGCCGTGGAAATGATCCCCATCGGCCGTCCAACGCTCCGTTCGTCATAGGCGCCGGCCAAAAGTGACAACCCTGCCCCCCAAGCTAACCCGCCGGATGAGCCTTGTAGAAACCTGGCCAAGATCAAGGTCGGCAAGGATCGAGCGAGACAGAGCATTAGCGTGGCTGGACAAAGCAGACCTATTCCCACTAAGAGAGAACGCCGACGGGCCCAGCGGTCGGACAACGCACCACAGAGCACCGTCGTGAATAGGAAGCCTACCCCGTAAACGCATATCAAGACAGACACCCAGTATTGTATCTCACCTGGGGAGATATGGAGTTGCTTCGCTAACGAGAAAGGCAGGATGGGGAGGGTGACGCCGTAAAGAAATAGATCCTGGAACCTTCATCAGTACATTTCCAAGACGACGATGGGTGCTTAGTAAGCGTCACCGTGAAGATTGCCCCTGCCACAGTGAGCGTCACAAAAGCAGGGGAAGATCGAAGGTGTCGGAGCATCTAGATATCATCGTCCGGCGGTATCCTACTCGTTTCTGCCCGTTGATCTGTAGCGATAATAGCGTGGTGTGTTGATCGGGAAGCGGCGATAGGCGGCACGATCTGACACCTCATCCCCTATCGACGAAACCCGTTCGCGTTTCCTGGGAGTTACCCTCTCTTATATATGATTCGGAGCAAGTTAAACATACCACGCAATGCCGAATGGGTCTGTCCTGGCGAATGCTGTCGGTATGATTGGGGCTTGATACCGTTTTGGCCTTGATGGGTCCACAGAGTAAGGACATGCGCGCCCTGTTAACGGCAGAACTCCGACTTCAGAACGTGGAACCGCCGAGAGGATCAGCCAAAGGACCGTCCGAGACCTTATTCTAAACCTGGCCAATAGGGTGAGCTGAAGAACAACCTGCCCAGTGCGTCGTTGGCCAGGTGGTCGCGGCCGCATCGCCAGGAGTTTACTGCTCGTAGTAAGGGTTTGGCTACGACCTTTACACCAATGATCTTTCATTTGGGCGAGAGTAGGGGCCAGGACGTAGTCTGACCACGGATAAATCTACGTACGTAACCTCCGCGATGGCAAGAAGAAAACAAGACCTATTTCCATATTCACGCGCACATTGGTGCCCTCCTGAGATTATCCGACCTACTGTACTCTCACTTGTTATAGAACAATCGATCAACGCCGTAGGCGTAAGGCTTTTCCTCATGCTATGTCACCCACTCGCACCAATTGAACACTCTCCAGATACTCGATAAGAGTGAGCGCGACCCAGGAGGATGCTTCGACCCTCCTGATGCACCCTTTGATAAGCAGTATCAGTAACCAGCGCAGTCACTATAAGGAGAGGGCGGCCACTATATCTCCCGACGCTGGGTGAATTTCTAACCAGCACCTGGCGGACTCCAGGAGAATGAAAGCAATTCTGAGATCGTTGCACAAGCCCCATCGGCGGCGAAGAACCACTCCTCGAAACGGCCTATGTGACCATCTCCGTCAAGAGAGGTGTTTAGCTGGACTTGCCTGTGTTCCCAACCCAACGCCGTTCATATCCAGTTTGCACGACGGCTGTAGGGTCACCTCGTGAAGGAGAGATTCCACTGCCAAATAAGTATTTTATGTGTTGCCGCTGGATGCTCCAGCGCTCCTGTATTCGGCCCACCACTCCAGCCTCGGCGACAATCTGTCGGAGACGTCTCTCTTTCAATTCTAGTTTCGCGTCACACAGTGTTTTGCACCTCTCACAAGATTCCGGGACCTTGTACGTTTGAAATGGATGCGGAAGCTCTCGCTGAACGGCGAAGCCACTTGGATCATAGGCTGATGAAACAGCGTTGTCCCGCCCACTCTCGTTCGATACACGAGATGAAGAGGTCGAGGACACTTTACCCTGGAGGAGACAACCGCAGCCCCCGTAAAGACAGTAAATGGTGCGATACATGCTGAGGTGTGATGGGGCGGATGGGTCTCTGGCGCTGCGCTGTGGGTTGGCGGCTTCACTAGGACGTGTCGTAAAGACGGGTAGCACAAGCAAGGTCCCCTCGAGGTTTTTGTGTTCGGCCTAGGGATTCTACGGTAACGCCGAAAACCGGCGGCATGGGGACTTTATAGCCCCTAGTATTCCCTTGCAACACGGGGGTGCCGGTTAACGAAATAATGCGGTCAGTCTGTTAGGCGAAAGTGATTAGCTTCTATTTTGAGTAGCTAGTAGTGGACCGAAACGGGACCGAGATGAAAATAGCAGGAGGGTATAGCTGGCTCAGAATGATGATTTCCATTTCGTCTTGTTCTAGCAGGGGAAATGAACAAGACGTAAAGGACTAAAAATAAAAGCGGAGGGTGGCTGAAATTAGGGGCGGGACGTCAAAAAAGGGTACAAGATGTAGAGAAGCGAGAAGAATGCAGCAAAGATACAGTCGAATCCGAATTCGGTCAACCTTGTAAACACAGAGGTTAGTTCGATTAAGGTAGACAACCAATCATTCACAGGCGTAATGTACGTACGGATTTGGCCCCTAAATTTCCGGTATTATTGCAAAACCGGTTTTCATTCGAGCATGTCAGAAGTTTTTTGGTGTGGAAGTAGAGCTAACAGCACGAAAGAGTGGAAGCGAACACGAAAGAGTTCAAGCGAACGCGAAAGATTCTTCATACAGTACAGATTGGATTGGATTGGATGGAATTCATTTACCCCGACCTCTCCCGCTTGATTGGATATGCAGGTTACAACTACTCGAGCCATCCTTGAAAATCTATCGTGCACTGGTTCCATTACATGTGCCAAGTTTATGCCTCGTTAAGGCCCGTGCTGTACTCTCGACTAAGCTGCCGGGGCCCGTGACTTGAATCTTTGGGATACTTCTGCAAATTCCCGCATCACATTGAGTCGCTTCTCGCTTGATCCCGCCATCGCTTACCCTCCCTTGCCCGTTACGAGGTCGCCCTCCGAGCATGGTTGATATGCATTTGAATGCATCGCCTACCTTTGCCTGCAATTCCCCAGGCCTCACGATGCGCCTCTCAGAGCACACACTCAGCGGCGACCTCGTCTTTCGCGAGTGCTCCGCTGACGATGTCCCGGCCTACGCCATCCTGTCGCACACCTCGCTGGCAAATAACAAGGAAGAGCTCAGTTTTCAAGATATAGAGGCAGGGACTGGCAAGAGCAAGGCAGGATGGAAGAAGATTAGGTTCTGCGCCGACAAGGCTGCCGCCGACGGGCTTCGTTACTTCTGGATAGACACCTGCTGCGTTGACAAGAAGAATAACACCGAGCTCTCCAAAGCCATCAACTCCAAGTTCCGCTGGTACCAGAAGACCGCTCGGCGTTATATGTACCTGTCAGATGTATCGATAAATGATGGTAAAGACACGCCTCATCCGGGCACCTTTCCCTGGGAAGCGACCTTCGAGAAAAGTCGATGGTTCACGCGAGGTGGACGCTTCAGGAGCTTCTTGCACCGACGCTGGTGGACTTCTTCAGTTTGGAAGGTGACCAATTGGGGAGCAAGCTGACGCTACAGGAGCTCATTCACAACATTAACGGCATCCCTGGTACCCGCTTTGAAGGGAGCCTCTGGAGACCTTCAGCCGTAGCGAGCGAATGTCTTGGGCGTCGGGTCGACACACCAAGGAGAAGGAAGACCAGTCCTATTCCTTGCTAGATATCTTCGACAAGTCCATGCCGCTCGTGTATTGAGAAGGCAAGGAGAGGGCTTTCGAACGACTCCACGACGAGATTGACAGCACCTACCGAGGCTCACACATCCCATTCACGCACGAACTGATCGATTCTGTTTGGAGGAGTCCAAAAAGGCATTCATATCTGCGTATAAAGTGACTTGGCTGTCTTAGGTGGAGATAGGATCGCATTGCAAATAGAGGAGTCGTTCACCTCGTTGCACCATTGACGCCGGACATCGTTCGAGGAAGTCATCTTGTTGTTGGAGTCCTATCCGGCATTGAATGATGAGCAACGTCAGTCAGCTATTCGAGATTTCAACACCGTCATCGAAGCCGATCGACCCCTACAGATTCATCTCTCGTCCAACTGGAGAATGAATCTGTGCGTTTGGGTGCCTTGAAGGACAATGCTCTACATTTCTTCTTCCAACAGACTTAAAATCTCCAGCGGCCTGCTGCACAATGAATTCACTAACCCCTTTGAATGCGGACCATATTTAAACTGTGCGAATGTTGTTCAGCAATAGGCGGGGACACGGCCGTCGGTCAGGCTGCTCGTGCAGTAGGGTTCGATGCTGGTCAGCTGGACGAGATTTGGCAGGAGAGCGTTTGCAATCCGCATGGGCTGCGGGCTCAATACTGTAACAAACTTCGCTGTCATTCTGAGGGCTTAGAGCACCCAACCGAGTTCAATCACTCGACGAACTCAACACCCCACGGGCTGCCAATATCGTGGCTGCGCTTTTCCGCCCCGCATGTTTCCTGCCCCTGGTTTCGAACTTCACCGCATGTGATAGAGTCAAGTTCTCTATGATGCTCACAAGACATACGGTACCAGGGAATAGGCAATTACGTTACCTTCAATTCGCAAAGTGAGCATACTGGATCGGGCTTCAATGAATTCAAGAAGTGGGACGCTTTAGAGGACCCAGAAACATGAGATCACGGACTAATCATTCCTGGCTCTGATTGTGGACAAAGATTGCGTAGCAATAAAAGAACAGTAACCTCAAACATACTTCTAAAACATGATCAAAAGGAGAGTATCACTATGCAAAGGTCTAACCTTCTTCTATTGAATCTTCGTGACGCCGTTTTCCGTTCGTAGTCATTCCAAAAGTAAAGCTTACACAACCACCATTCCCTCTAGGCTCGCTCAATAATACGCAGCTTAGCCGAACGGAACGAGAAGGGTGAAGGGATTAAACCAAGTCGTTGATGCTCGTATGAAAAACTATGTGCTTCACAATACAATTGCTGTGTAACATTTACAACTAATCCAAGTCTGCTGACTCATACTTTGTAACAGGAAGGTCTATTCTCTCAACTACTCAGTTCGTGTTCTTTCCTTC
>NW_015622608.1:0-6745 GCF_000835495.1 Cladophialophora immunda | reverse complement strand
GCGGGGACCGGCAAAGAGGACTGAGCAGGACGACGCAGCGACATGCTTAAGCACACCGGCATATTGCAAGCGAATCTCGGTCGAGGAAGTGTGGCGCAGCTGAGTCTGCTGAACGACGAAACGACAAGAGACCTGGCGTTGATGCTGGTCACTGAGCCGTGCATTTTCGATATTGACGGCAAGGCGATCGTGTATGAACACACGATGTGGGAGGCAGTGCGACCCACCCAGGTGGAAAGTGATCGAGTAGTCAGATCTTTCCGCTCGATGATCTATGTCAACAAGAGGTGCCAGTTTCGGCAAGTCGAAGTCCCGTGTTCAGATATTGTGGCCGGTGTGGTGAAGCTCGGCTCGGTGGAGCTGATGGTGGTGTCGGTCTACGTGCCATGCACTACCGACGGATCCAGATCTCGGGCAGAGAATCGGGCAGAACTGCGACATCGTCTCAACCTCATCCGATCAGCGAAGGTGGACTTCGAACAACGATCCAGGAAGCGGATTCATCTTTTTGTGGGCGGTGACTTTAACCGCCACGATCAGAGCTGGGGTGGAGATGCCGTTGCCTCGACGGCCCGACAAGGCGAAGGAACACCGATCCTGACATGGATGGCAGAGTTGGGTTTGGACAGCCTCCTGCCACGGGGAACCAGTACATTCGAGCACGGTAGCCACGAGACCACCATTGACTTGGCTTTAATCTCCCAGGAATTGAAGGACGCAGTCCTCAAGTGCGACATCCACGAGGTGGAACACGGTTCGGATCACCGAGCCATTCGAACCACGTTTGATGTAAACGTAAGGATCCGCGACAGACCGCGACCTAGGCAAAACTTTCGAAAAACCGACTGGAATGCGGTGCGGCGAGAGTTCGCAACAAGGCAGCACCACACACCAGTGATTACCTCAGTCGCAGAACTAGAACGGGAAACCGAAGCCATCATTCATCAAGTGAAACAGGCTTTGAATAGGCACACGCCAGTCCCACGGTGGTCACGATACATGAAGGCGTGGTGGGACGACGAGTTGACCACACTTAGGCACGAATACATAACCAGTCGAAACCAAGCCACCAATGCCCGCCGAAACAGGATCCATCGACCCGATTGCGAAGCCCAGACAAAGATCGCGCTACAGAACTTCCGGTCGGCAGTGAAAGAGAAGAAGAACCGGTATTGGCTAACCTTCTTAGAAGACACCAACAATGTGTGGAAAGCAGCCCGCTATCTTGCTCCGGACGCAACAGCGTTTGGCAACATCCCCATCTTAGTGGACGGGATAGTAGAGATTCATGAAGATCAGGAAAAAGGAGACTTGCTGTTGAGGACTTTCTTCCCGGCAACCCCAGTGATTCATCCCGACGCCCAACCAGACCAGGCCCCACGGAGCCAGCTCGCAGACAACCCTCACCTCACGGTGGCAGAGGTCGGCGACGCAGTCGGACGTATTCGCCCATGGAAAGCACCGGGTGTGGACAACATACCTAACGCCGCATGGCAAGAATTGTGGCCCGTCCTGGATAGGTGGATAGTGGCGATTTTCAATGCTTCACTTCAGCTGGGCCACGTGCCATCACCATTCAGGGTGGCCCGCATACTACCGCTGAGGAAACCAGGCAAGGCGGACTACACGCAGCCCAAATCTTATCGACCAATCTCCCTGCTGTCGACCCTGGGGAAGATCTTGGAGCTGGTTGTTGCTCGACGCCTGTCCTACTGGGCTGAAACTTACGGGCTGCTACCCAATAATCAGTTCGGAGCACGACCCCGACGTTCCTGTGAGCAGGCCCTGGTGATTCTGGTAGATAGGATCCGAGAGGCATGGCGGAAGCAAAGAGTCTTGTCCTTGGTCAGCTTCGACGTGAAAGGAGCATACAACGGAGTACCACACCAGGTGTTAACCACGCGGCTAAAAGCGAAGGGCATCCCGACTCAAGTGGTGGAGTAGGTGGCGTCCTTCTGCACGAAACGTTCCGCCACCATGATGGTGAATGGACAGGAATCAGACATTTCCGAGATCACCTACCCGGGCCTCCCGCAGGGCTCCCCACTGTCCCCGGTCCTCTACATCCTCTTCAACCCGGAATTGGTCGAGGAAGTCGTTGATGGTGACAAGGGAGCTCTTGGTTTTGTGGACGACTACACACATTGGGTTGTGAGTGACACGATTGATCAGAATATGAAAATACTGCAGTCGAAGGTGATACCACGGGCCTTGAACTGGGCTGCAAGAAGCGGAGCGACATTTGAAGACAATAAAACCACCTTGGTCCACTTCGTCCGCAACGCTCAGCTCAAGAAGATGGCACAACCCCTGCAAGCCCTGCGGGTTGGGACTGCTTGCGTGCCGCCGGTGCACTCGACGAAAGTGCTTGGGGTAACAATGGATAGCCAACTGACGTTCCGAGAACACCTTGCACAGGTGGCACACAAGGCATGGCACCGTGTTCGGATGCTGTCGAGACTGCGCGGCTTACGGCCGGGCGCTGTCCGCCAACTCTACCAGAGTGTCGTACTCTCGGGCTTGGATTATGCAGCATCGGCGTGGTATGCCCGCTACCTAGGTAGAGGTACACCGATGTTTATGCAGCGACTTGTCGTGCCAATTGAGCGATACGCCGCGAAAGTGATCACCAACTGCTTTCGGACCGTCTCGCATGAGGCTGCCTGCGCCGAGGCTGGCATCAAGCCCTCAGCGTCACGGCTAACGGACAGGATCTGGAAGTTCTGGGTTGACATCCACACACTTCCCCGAGACCATCTCGCGCGGAAGTGCCTCCTGCAAGAAGCTGCTGTGAGTGCTGCAACGGCGCACAGGGCACCCACAACACACATGGAAACCGCCCTTGGCGGGCGCATGTCTGGCTTGGAGGTGATTGACGCCTTCACCATAGCACCTTGGCATTCGGATCCCCGCTCAGTCGTCCACATTGCAGAAGATCGGGAAGAAAGCGCCACACGATGCACGGAAGCCCAAGGAAATGAACTACAGTTCTTTACAGATGCATCACAGAGGAACGGTTTGACCGGATATAGTGTGGTTGTCTGGATGGAAGGACAGGCCAAGAGCTGGAGACAGCGGACAATTGGGAGAGACGATCAGATGACGGTGCACACGGCCGAGTTGGCGGCTATCATGGAAGCTGTTGACGGGGCAGCATTTGCATTGACTAGGTCCAAGACATGGCGAAGTGCCACAGTCTATTCCGACAGCACAGCAGCGCTACAGACCATTGCCAATCCCGGACGACGAAGCGGCCAGCGGATAGTGCGACGAGTCCACGAAGTGATTCGAGACAGCCGTCTACAGGGACACGATATTCGTATTGCGTGGGTGCCAGGGCATTATAACATTGCGGGGAACGAGAAAGCTCACCAACTGGCGGCGGAGACAACCATACCAGGGAGGGCGGTGACCTCTGTACCGTGGCTGGACGTGATGTTCAAATCTGCCGCTCTTCGGCGGCCACCAATGACCGGGGTGAAGAGTCGACTTGAACGCCCTTGGAAGACCGGCAAACACCTCCGACAGGTCGATGCGGCCTTGCCAGGCGCACACGTCCGCGGGCTCTATGATACGCTCACCCGTCGAGAAGCCCAGATACTGGCTCAATTGCGGACAGGACACTCGAGATTACGAGGCTTTCTGGCGAAATTGGGTTTCGAAGAAAGCCCAGCGTGCGAATGTGGCGAGAGGGTGGAAACGGTACGCCATTTCCTGCTTCATTGCCCTCGCTACCAAGATCTGCGATCAGAGATGATGGAAGCGGCAGGAGACCGGTACGGGGATATATCGTATATGCTCGGGGGGAGATCGTGGAATCGCCGCCCTAACGGCTCATGGGTCGACGGGCCGGCCGCGACATGGACACCCAACTTGAAGATCGTCCGGGCGGTGATCAGATATGCGATGGCAACAGGCAGGCTGAGTGCAATGTGCGGGAATGAAAATGAGGCTGGCGGTGGAAGGTCGAGATAGGGGCTACGGAAACCTAACTGGCAAGATAGTCAAGGTAGGTCAAGGTAAGTATTATGCTTGGAGTGGGCTGTTGAATGAGTGTATGAACCCCGAGTGGCAAAGGGAAACATTCAGGAATTAGCTAGTAGTGGGGCTACATAGACACCTGTTCTGCACAGCCAATGGAATAAACTACAACTACAACTACAACTAAAGGTGAAGCCGCAATTGAAAACGCCGGTAGCAGACAAGAGCAAGAACCACGGGGCGGAAGCGCAAAAAAGGAAACTCAGGGGTCTTGGCAGAACAAAAAAGTCACGTGCTGATCAAGTCCGAGGCGCCGAAAAGCGAGATTCGGGCGCAGGGAATGGAGATCACTTTTTTGAATGGTACTTTTCCCGATTTCTTGCACAGTACGATATTGAGCGCAATTAGAATTTAATTCTGAGAAACTGAATTCCGGTCCTTAATACAAACACTCCCGAAGTCGCCCTTTCGCCCTTCTCGGGTGATGTATATCCGTCAAACCTGACTATCCCCCCTCCTCCCTTTTTGCGATCAGCCTCAATGGCCCGCGGGAATACCCGATGGAAAGAGCAGAACTAGGAGAAGAAGAAGGGTCACAGTCTCCAACAAAAAAACGGCGAAGGATGTAGATCCAGTCACGCCAAACATGTGGAAGGCCGCATGCGGCTGGGAAAGAATGGGAACGTTGTGGCTCATGATCTATGACGATTATGACAACTCCTGGATAGCTGGCATCCCCGACCACCTAGCAGCCGACATGCGCAGAACCCCCCAGTTAGTGGTCCCAAGCAGGAAACAACCTCCAACGAGAAGGAATACAGGTATGTTTGGCTTGATCGGGGTCAACAAAAGGACCGCGAAGACCCCCAGACAGGAGGCAAGTACCGCGCATAGCGACATCATGAAGAGATTTGAGCTATTTCGGCCCTCTCTGTCGACCACCTTCTCCAGTTTTCCTGCGCGGAAAGTGTTCAGCGCCAGACGTGCTACCACGCGCCGCGAAGCTTCGGAAAGAAGCTGCGGGAGTTCCGGTGGTCCGAGTCGTGCGTGGCTTTGAGAATAACGTTCCCGCTTGACGTTCAGCCCTTGGTGTTCAGATGGGCCAGGTGAGGCAGGGGTCTCATCGAAGACAGTAAGGGCATTTCCCCAATCGGTTTGTCACACATCCCGAGGCATCTCGGTGATAGACTTTTCAATTGGGGGAGTGCCATACTCAGGAGCCGCATATCGCCCGCGACTTGGACTATGTAAGACACTAAAAAACAGCCCCAGCGAAGGAAGCTAGGCCAAGGGTTCAGACCATGAATCTGTACATCCTCAATGTTGATCAACTCTTTTAATCCAACCATTTCTTTTAATTTCAATGAGTCATCCACAGTCCAACTAGGGCGTTCGGTAAGGCCAGTGTCCAAGCGACGGACTATGGGTGGGATAGCGTTAGGACGAACCTAAACCTCTCAGTTCGCCGTCACGGACAAAGCTTTGAGTGACAGTGAGGAAGCACCTTAGTTCCGATTGAACTTATACGTGCCTTTGCACCACTAACAATCACGGGTGATAGGTTCTCACATCCGTGATATCAAAGCGCCTAGGTCGGAGTGGACAACGATACTATGCAAAAGATGTCAGGGCCGAAGTCCGTAAATTCTGGGATGATCAATCCACCCTCCCAGATAACTAGTCGGACAACGTCAAAAGAAGACAGGATACAAGATGTCGGAGCCTTCGTGAGGGGGAAGGAGGAAAGAATTCGATAAGGCAGTGGAAAGCCTCGAAGCGACGAAGCAAAACATCCCCAATCATATCAAAACCGCATGGGAAGAAGAAACCTACGCTCTGCAGAGACACCATTGCAAGTGGAGGAATTCCGTGCCTGTAGAAGGATCCCAACGGAGGACACTAAGATAATTCGGGGTACTTTATTTTCAGTACGAATAAATTCGAGGTGTGATTTCATGCTGGGAAGTATTGGACCACCTCCTACTCCCCACATACTCAATCCAGTTTCCGAGAGGCGGTATTGACTGCAGATATGCATGGCCACCAAGGCGAGCAATTTTCTACTACCCCGTCCTTATCTAAGTCACAAGGACTCTTGTGTTTGAGGGGCGTCTACAGAAAGTGTTCTGCTCAATAGCCGGCCGTGTCATAGTTATAGACAGCGTACTATGAAACTCAAACTCGTAAATTGTCCCTAAATACAACTGCCCTGTGGAGATTCATCGTGTGTTATCTCGGACACTGGCATAACTCGAGGCGCGCCACATGTAGACCGCCAACGAGGACACCATGAACCCCTTTTTTGTACCGAATGGTGAAACTTCCCGCGTTATGAAAGCGATAGACCTAAGCCTGTCAGAGCTAAAAGGAGAAAAGCAGACCACGGAGACAAACCACATCGGTTGGATAGGAGCTTGTAAAGTATTGGATTTGGCTAGGTTTATCTTCACAAGGGATACGTTGAGAGCATCAAAAGAAGATAGTTAAGTAAATGGGAAAGGCCTAGAACTAGGAGCGCTCAGAGACCATTGATTCATATGGGATGTTCGAGGTATTGTGCCCGAAAACGTAGCGATTTCATTATCCCCAGAGATTCAACAGCGTCTGGGAAATTATTTGGAATGAATTAACTTAGTTACCGTATCTAATACATCATCATAGCCTAAGGTGATACATAGATTATATTACCTTATAGCAGATGGGCGGGCGGTCCTCGCTCCACTCAAAGTTTGAAGCTTTTTTAAGAAAGAAAGACAAAAAAAAA